>NC_048298.1:208742470-208798363 GCF_013100865.1 Trachemys scripta elegans | reverse complement strand
GGGGGGGGGGCGCACAGGGGCCTCTGCCTGCATGCATCTGCTGCAGCCTGCAGGAGCCCCCCAGGGGGGCGCCAGGCCGCAGCCTGGGCAGGAGGGGCGGAGGGCGCGGCTGCTTCCCGCTAGCAGCACCACCGCCTTTGCAGGGCTCCTGCCCCCTGTGCCGCGCTGGCTCCTCCATGGCTGGGGCTCACCGCCCCCGCAAACCGACACTCTAGCTCTCCAGTGCCTCCAGAAAGCGGCTCCTCCCTGGCGAGCCAGGGGCACCACTTTTTGGCACCCCCAGGGCCGTCCTTAGGATTTATGGGCCCCTATGCTTTATTATTAAACTGGGGCCCCTATGCCCAATGGCAGCCTGAGCTTGCAGCCTGGAGGGGGCGGAGGGACAAGGCAAAAAGAATAACAAGGTGCCCGGCCCACCTCACGGTGGCAGAGAGTCACAGTTCCCCGCAGAGACCCCTGTACCCTCTCCCTCAGGCAGAATGGATATGCAGAAGGTACCTAATTAAAAGCACTAAATTTGGGAATAAGAAATGTCAGTCACAGGTTTTTTTATATGCCCTGAAGTTTGTCAGGCATTTATTTGCAAAAACTTTGTAGTGAGGGTGAGTCAGCTGTCTTGCTGAATACAACATTAAATATTATGGAATACATGATGCAGCTCTTCTCTGTTTTACATTTTCTTAATCAGTATTTCTAAGCTGATTTTATATTTTAAATGTACTCTTAAGCCTTCATAAAGTAATCATTCCAGATTACTACATATTTAAGTCACTGAAACAGACATTATTTTAAATGAATCAGTCACAGAGGTTTAGTGTGTTCATAACAATGTTCATTGCTTTTAGAAAAAGGGAACACTAATTTACTGTGTGTGATCTCCATAACAATACACATATTTATGAAATTTCACCAACTTTAAAAAATATGTTTCCAAAGATTTTAGGCATAACAAAGGATTTTATATCTTACTAAGGTACTGATTTTGCTTAAAACTAGTTCATCAGATAATCAGAAGTAAAGAAAGGGAAACTCTTTGTCCAGCTATCTGGAAGCAAAGGGCTGTTGCTTCCTTCAATGGGTCAGGGGAGAGGGGTGAAGGGAGAAATGGATGGACAGAAAGGACAGGAAGACTTTGGAAATAAGTTTTTTTACTATAGTAATTAAAATGTGCATTTTAGATAAGGGTGGTCTTTTGAAGAATTTATTTAAAAAACCATATGTCTGAAGATCCAAGCATTTAAGGCTAAAGATGATTGTGCATCTAAAACTCTATGCAAGGATTTTTTTAGAGATGTTATTATATAATCTTCACCAACTCACTAATGAAATATTTTTAAAGCAAATTTTAAACTAAGGTCCTGTAGACTGACATGTTCTGAGTAAATATTACAGTCACGCACAACTGTTTTTGTCAGTACATTCAGAAACTGACAGTAGATACCTGGGGGTTGACATATGCCTGTTAAATGTCTTCATTACCCCTTGAATGGCTCTTTAACAGTTTCTGTGTTGTGCTAATAGGTCTGGCAGGCTGGAGACTTTTTCTCTTTTAACTACTAGATCCCCTGCTCAGGAAGACTCAGAGCCTGCAGGAAGGGTCAGAACAGGGATAGGAAAACAAGTAGGGTGGACGCTAAGACCCAGTGGTGCCTCAAATTTTCAGGTGCCCTACGCAGCTGCCTATGCCTGAGGATGGCCCTGGGCACCCCCAACCACTTGCCACCCTAGGCGGCTGCCTAGTTCGCCTAATGGTTGCACCGGCCCTGGTTATCAGTACATATTTCAAAATAATGCATATTTTTCTGGCAAATCATTTTACATTCTTCCACATACTTCTTGATTTGGGTTTTGTTTGTTTGTTTGTTTTTTACTATAATTAGGCCTTGAGGAACTTGCTTTTTATCTTTATTCAAGAGGTAAAATATATTTATTAGGAGGATTATTTTTCACATTTTTATGAGGTTAGACTATAAATTATGTAACATGGTGGTTCCAGAATGGGCCAATAGGATTCAGGCATTTTCTTTTTAACATGTCTCTGCATCTAATTTTTTCCACCAGACTCAAATTACAGAAGAACATGACCTCACCTAAAAATATTAGCCCCTCAAAGTACTTCAACTTCAGCGACAATATTAGCACTTGGTTCATTTTTAAAAAAGCCATGGTATTTCTTAGAACTTTCTGTGTATGAGACAGGTTATATATAAATATGCCTTTTTAAGAAATGTAAAATAGCATATTTGTGCAGTGTGAGATGATGCATTTCTTCACATAGACCTTAACTAAAGGGAAAACATACTACAAATATATAAGCAATCTCATTTTATGTGAATTGTTTCTGACAATACACAAATACAGAATATCAGTGTCTGACATTTGGAATAAATATTACAATATTAAGGATGTGTGCTAACCTTATAGACAACGGCCCCAATACAGCAAAATACTTAAACATGAGTAGTCCAATGAATTAATATTAAGCATGTTTTAAGTGCTTTTCTAGTTTGGGGGCAATATCAGGGATATATCTGTGACTCACTCCTATTGCACTTGGATTATCAACCCATGTACTAATGCCTCAATGCAAGAAGAAATTATGCCAGATGTCATCCACTCACCTCCTTCAAGTTCAGAAGGATGGAGTTTAATATAACTTAAATTAAGCAAATTAAATTAAATAGAATAGACAACAGACAGTGTGGCCAGACATTGGAACAGAAACAGAGTTTTAGATACGAAGCACCAAAAAAGGTAATAGAACATATTTTTCTTGCATGTTACTAGTTCCAATTACAATAGTAGAAAAAAGGATCATGTCTCAAATTTACATTGTGCTTGTCATCCCAAAGTATCTTAAAGCTCTTTACAAATTCACCAAACTGATGTTCAAATAATATATAGTGTAAATAATATATACACAGTAAACTACAGCTGAGGTAAAATGAAGTGGTGGTTTAGCAGAGCACAGGAACACTAAATTGATTAAAACAGTAAATAAAGAATACTGTTGGAGGGAAATCTGTTGAACTTAATGGGAGTTTTGCTTGACTTCAGTCAGCCAAAATTTCTAATTTTACATTTCAAAAGACTGTGCATGCTGCAGGACAGTGGTCACTGAAACCACTTTATTACAATGTACGTGCATTTGCACAAATAAAATATAACTACCAGCAGCAGAAAAGTCTAGAGCTCAAGTCTAAGTATTCTGATTTCCCAAACGAGCAACCCCCTAATTTATCTCCTATTAAGACTATTAAAGGTAATTACAAAATGGAGCCTTTGTAGTATTGAGCATCTCGGGCAAGTAAAATGGATATGGCAATTTGCATTATCCCCAAAATCACCATAAGTGAATTCTAACAGGGCTTTGGGAGGGAGGCATGCAAAGGACATCCACAGAAAGTCTTTGAAGATTTCATTATCATGGGTTGAACAGTTCATTAATCATATTTGGGGTTCTTTTCTTGCACATCTGAGACATGCAAAGGGGTACTGAAAAGGTCACTCTGTTTAATGTAGGATAAATGCATGTCATTTGATTTTAGTAGGAGTCAACCATATTCCCAATGTGCTAATGTGAAAATCATGTTAAATGGCAGTATCTTGTAAACAGCTTTGTTTGTTGCTTTGTACACTCAAAGAGAGGGGAAAAGATTCCACTTGGGATAGCACTAGTAATATGCCCAGATAAAGTTGATATTCTCCCAGGTTTTAACAATTTCTTTTTATTCTAGATTAAAGAGATTAATATAATCTAAGTGAAGATATCAAGAACAGGAATATGGTAGTACAAAATCTAAAAGAGAAATAATCTTATGCTCAGAGAACAGAGGATGCAGTATGACTTGAACATAAGGTAAGTATGTAATTGCTTACAGGTAGCCTGTCCTAATGTGTGTACAGAAGGCTGAATTGAACATAATAGGAATGGTAGTTATGGCAAAGAAAGTGACAGTTTATTAAATTAATTTTCCATTTGAGTTTGTATAATTGAATATTAAAAGTAGACAAAATATTCAGTGCACATGGAGTATAACTTTGATATAACACTTATGATACTTTATGCAAAATGCTTAGATTAATAATCAGACTGGACAGCTCCAGTAGAATCTTTCAATCACATATTACTCCTGATAATAAGTTGCCAAACCATGCAGCCTGTCCAAAAGACGAGAACAGATGCTGCTCGGATAAACAATCTGGATCATTTTTTGTAATTAGGTATTTACATGAGAGAACAAAATAGCTGTGCAGAATAAATATTATTCACATTTTATCCCTTATTGCTTATTAAACCAAATGATTTGATTGGCTTTGACGAAGGCTTTTTGGCCTTTGTGACATAATAACTATTTCAATTAACTCCTGGGAGTAGATGACAGGGTATGGATCACTCAGTGATTGTTTGTTTATTCATTCCCTCTGAAGCACCTGGCATTGACCACTGTCAGAAGACAGGATTCTGGGCTAGATGGACCATTGGTCTGACCCAGCATGGCCATTCTTAAGATCTTAATTATTCAATTAACCTATAAATGATCAAAAGTAACTAGAGCATCTTCTATTATTGTGTATGTATTATATATTGGCCAACAGTATATTAAATAATATGGGTTATTTCTTAATGTGATTGGAAAGCCGAGCAATGTGTTTATCTAAGGATTTTCAGGATTGTTTAATACTCTTCTATGAAGTTTTCTCTCTCAAAAAATACCCTGCCCTCAAGAAATGTAATTAAGATAAAAAAAATATGAACCACTAGATTCAAAGTTCACAAAAATCACACCATTATGCCTATTTTTCCTCCCACAATGCCATGAGTGTCAGATATAAACATGAATTTCCTGGGTTTGCTCTGTATGTGTAGGTGTGCAATTCTTATTTTTCTTCTTAAATTTGTGAAAATATGGTGTTTATAAAGGTCAATATGGTGTTTATAAAGGTACAATAAAAGCACGGGGTAGATCCCAGCATAACATGTTTAAGTAATGTGCCAGTGCACCTCAGTCCGAACCTGGAACTCTCCTGCTAATCCAGTCTAGCAGATCCTCCTGCATGTGAACTCTGGCTAAACAGACATGCATTGTCTGCAAAATCTGCTCAATGTTCATTAAACAGCAAGTAAATAAAGATGGTCTTGCTCTTTAATCAGATTATATTTAATAACGTAATTATAAGTCATATTTATCCTTTCTGTTTTTCATTTAAGGAAGTTTCTCAAATTTAGCAATATGCTCAAAGCCAATTAGGAAGGCAACCTGGTTATTACAACTTCAGTTCACTGAGTTATAAAACAAATGTAAAAAACAACTTTTATTACAGTGAAACTCATATTTTTAATCTTAAATAAGGGTTACATTTTTTCAAGAACCATGACTCAACATCAAAATTATTTCATGCAGCTCAGTAAACCGTAGGCCCATATAAATGTACACTGTAGTTTACAATGAGTGAGCTGGGAGGACCAGCTAGCAAGCAGAATCTAGCTTCTGAAGACATTACAATCTCCAGGCACAAGCAAAAACAAACAGAAAAAATAAAACCAAACAAACTTAGGCCCCAGCCTGTAAACTGTTCCACATGGGAGACCCTTGTGGCTACATCGAGCATTCTGCATGCGTGTGGTGTTCACCTGTGGCTTTGGGCCACAAAGTGTGACAGTCACATGGCTAGAATGCTTCTAGAGCTGAGGATGTTTAGTAAGTTTTTTGAATGAAGCAAGGGAGAGAATTTGGCATAGAATTTGAAAAGGCTATTTCAGGCGTAAGTGGAATTCTTAATAAGTACTTTTTTAAAAGACAGTATATAATTCCTCCATCAACTACTCTTAGCACTTTCCATAAATTAAATACACACCTCCAGATTTAAGAAGACATTGATCAATGACTTCCTCTCTTTTATTGCTCAAAAATTTCACTTCCAATTTCATTTCCATGCACCTGTTGGAAATGCGTTGCTTCTGTAGAATTTTCTGTCCACAGCAGCAGGATTTTTCTACACTCTGACTACCAACCCATCGACTTATGGGTTGGTAGTCAGAGTGTAGTATCGACTAATGTAATCTCTTTTATAAGTTTTAAAAAACTATGAGTCCCCATGTGTGTTGCTAATAAAACTATACATTTTTGTAAGTATTGGTTAAAATTGACTCTTCAATGTATTTCTTGCTATAAGGCCTGATCCAAAGCCCACTGAAGTCAATGGAAAGACTCTTATTTACTTCAATGGGCTTTCAATCAAGCCCATAGGGATGTCACTTGCTTAGTAAACTTTATTAAAATGATCTCTCTTCTCTGAGCTTGGCATGAATGCCGTAACACTGGTAAATAACAAATGTTTTAATTTAGAGCTTTTGAAATCGAAGTTCTATCTAGGATATCACAAACCCTAAATGGAATTAAGTGGCAGATGCTCAGATGGTGTAAATCAGCCTAGTTCTTTGACATAAGTGGAATAAATGAGCTACGCTGATTTACAGTTAAAGATCTGGCTCCAAGAGACACAACTTTTATGAAAAATGGAGCCCTTGCAGAAGTGAGTGCGAGTTTGCCACTGACTTCCATGAAGCCAAGAATTCACCCAAAGAACATTAAGGGGATGTGGCACACACTGCTACTGTTTGTGCTTTAGTACCTTTCAGTGCAGTCCTCTGTGAAATGCTCTAAGTAAAAAGACGGACACTGTCCATGCAAGCATTACTGCAGTGCACAATAAGTTTGAACTGTTGTCTTTGGGAGTTTCCAGCTGCAGCACAGAGACTTGCATGGATACAATAGATCAGTTGATGATGCAGACCAGATTAGAAATGGAAGAGGAGTAAAAAAGATTAATGTATTATGCACAGCTGTGATTAAAAAGAATAAGTCTCTACATTCAACAATAGCTATGCTGGAAAATCATCTTCATGTGTAAAATGTGAAAATAATTGGAGTGCCTGAAAATGAGGAGGGTAGGGATAACTATGAATTTTTGGAAAGATTCCACTTGGTCTATATATATGTGGAATGATCTTTTACAGTATCTGTTGAGCATGTATATAATATTTAAATTTCCATACATAAATAGTATGGTGAAGATAAGGTTGCAGGATCCTATCAGTGGTTTGAGTTAATATTAACTCTCAAGGATGTAGGAGCCCAAAAAATGAAGGAATTATTGGTGCAATTCTCAAGCAAGACATCCAAATCATCTTAAATTGGGCCCCAGAGCAACCACATATCTTCCCCTCTTTGCATGTAGGAGGTATCAGAAATATGCAACACAGTACATTGTTTTTATAACTTGTTTCAAACATGCATGTGACTGATACTAAGTGTAATGCTTTATCACCATGTTAGCTTTTGCTTATTTTTCATGTAAGTGCTCTAATTTCATGATATGAAATTTGGAGTTGGAGACATACTAATGACAGTTGATAGTGGACTGCCTACTGCCACACTTTATCCTGTAAGTGCTCCTGTAAAGTGGCTCCTCTTCCCATGAAGAGCTGATTGTCCTTGCAAGATTGGGCCCTTAATGAGTAGTGATGCTATTCGGTGTGTTATTTGGCTAATTAAGAATTTGTATTGTTTTGGGCCCTAAAGATGGCTGTACAGGAGAATAATCACTGTAAGATTAATCTGAATAAGGTTCTAAATTTCACAGGCATTGATAAGTAGGGCCAGTCATAAATTGTTTGTCAACATTATTTTTTGGCAGAAAAAGGGGTTTTGACTAAATACTATTTTGCTCCTAAGCTGTTTGTCTTCCACAAATTAATTTTACTTTTTGTTGAAATGTGAACACAAAATATTGTGTATATTTACAAAATACACAAATATATATAAAATACACAAAATAGAGTTGTGTATATTTATATTAATATAACTCCAGTCTAATAACTTTTAAAATGATCCATGAAAAATATTCAGTGACTCAAATAATATAAATCAAGTCTCTCACAATAAACAAGATGGGTTATCATTTCTATGTATTACATAACCCTTAAATACACACACTCCTTAAGCAACTTTGAGCTACATTGGCAAAGATCAGTGTTACCCATTAATCCAGTTATGATTATATGATAAAAATCCAAAAGAGAGATTCAAGAATAATTTCTTATAAGGATAAATAATAGAATCTAGGTCTGGTCAAAAAAATTATGTTGCAACATTTTTTCAATGAAAAATGGCTTTTCCAGCTAAATGAATTTTTTTCACAAAAAATATAGTTTTAGTAGAAAATGTAGTGTACGACAGAAGTTTAAAAAACATGACATTAATTCTAGATAAGCTAAACCAACAGTTGAATACCATTCTCTAAGAAACAGAAAATACTAATAATGTGGCATAATATCTGTTGCCCTGAACAATAGCATTCCTCTCATGATGTTAACAAATCAACATGCACTAGGAAGGGAGTAGTGGGGCAATGCCTTCTTCCCCCTTCCCTCCTTTTTCTTTTTAAACTTTCTTTTTCCTCTTTTTTTGTTCTGTTCCTCTATTTCCAATATTGTCCTTTTGGCCTCCTTTACATGTTCCTTTCACAGTAATACACCTAAAGCTAGTTCTCATACTTCCATAACTTCCTGGAACTATTTATCTTCATATAATCAAACATACACACACTGTGAACCCAAAGCCATGAGCATTGTAAAGCCAGTTTTAGACTGACTTCATTGGATGGTGGAAGCACTCAACTTCTTAGAGGATCAGGCCCAATCTATAAACTGTTTGAAAACAGTGGAAGATTAGTGCTTATGAAAAGTGTTAAACCCAATATGTACCTCACATCCAAGGATCCATATCCTATCTTCACACTTACATACTTTATAAAAGTACAGCACTGTACCAAAAAGGTCATATTCAAGTACATTATAGGTAATGCTCATTTCCTCTATAGTATTGTACCAATTTTATATGGAATACTTTGCATTTTTATTTTAATATATTAACATTAGATCCTGTATAACTATAAAACTATCATTATAGTAATATCAGTGTAATTACCAGTGTTTACAGAAGAGACAGTAAAGTGCTTTCACCCACTGTGTTTTATAAACAAAGGACCAGAAGCAGTGCCTAAAATGGCATAAGTTAGACTCCAATACACGGATTCTACTCTTAGAGCTACTTATTTTTATCTATGTGCAAAGGAGTTTAAGCAAGTGTAACTTACACACTGAAGATGGAAGAAGGTGTAAGTTAAAGTCAGGTGGGGCTATTTTAACTTACACCTTCTTAGAGTACATGCTAATGTGCCTCCCCCCCCCAAAAGTAAGTTACAGCCATTTCAATTACTATCCCTAATCATAGAATCGTAAAGCTGGTTTAAGGAGGTTTGAAGGAATGTAACTTACACTACTTTATACACCTGTGATGAATTTGGCCCAAAGATTTGGAATCCACCTCTTTCTATTACGAAAGAAAGGCCTAAGAATGGCAGTGCATAGCAAAAACACTGGAATATCCCCAAATTTGATGCTGTGGCTCAGGAAAAGCACCCCCTCCTGCCCCATGGATTTACAGTTTATGTTAAAGTTATTATAACAATTCTTAGCTTCTTCATTAACATTCTTTTAAATGGCACAAAACTATTCAGAGAAGCTACATCACTGAAATATTCTCTATTGCAGATTGTTTTTCTTTTTAATGGGATAAGAATTAATGTTACCTATTTCTACTCTGGTGCTGATTGCAGTATGATAATGGTTGCAGAGTACCATTGAATGTTTTGTGTGACAAACCCTATAGGAATGGATCCTAGAATCTCTGTCTTTGTAGATCTGTGTTTTGTTGTATGGTACAGAATTGTCATTGACACGAAGAAGACTGTTTTTTATAATTTTTTATACAACCTAAAGGAAAAAAAATGCTTCCTTGAGATGGAAAAGTCTATGCTCCATAGACACTTTGCAATACTACTGTTTCATAAGTCTGTAGTTGAACTCCATGATTCCTTGGAAAACAGACTTTCATTAGCAAAACTAGTTTTTCAAGAAGCTCTAGAATCTCAATCACCTTGGGATAGTGACATCAAGAAAAGTAAAGAGTACTGTAGTTCCACATTTTGCTACTTAGCCCTGTTCTACACTATGAGTTTAGGTCGAATTTAGCAGCGTTAGATTGATTTAACCCTGCACCTGTCCAAACGATGAAGCAATTTTTGTCGACTTAAAGTGCTCTTAAAATCGATTTCTGTACTCCTCCCTGACGAGGGGATTAGTGATGAAATCGACCCTGCTGGGTCGAATTTGGGGTAGTGTGGACGCAATTCGACGGTATTGGCCTCCGGGAGCTATCCCAGAGTGCTCCATTGTGACCGCTCTGGACAGCACTCTCAACTCAGATGCACTGGCCAGGTTGATAGGAAAAGCCCCGTGAATTTTGAATTTCACTTCCTGTTTGGCCAGCATAGCGAGCTGATCAGCACAGGTGACCATGCAGAGCTGATCAGTGCAGGTGACCATGGAGTCCCAGAATCACAAAAGAGCTCCAGCATGGACCGAACGGGAGGTACTGCATCTGATCGCTGTATGGGGAGATGTATCCGTGCTATCCGAACTCCGTTTCAAAAGACGAAATGCCGTAATATTTGAAAAAATCTCCAAGGGCATGAAGGACAGAGGTTATAACAGGGACCCGCAGCAGTGCCGTGTGAAGCCTACCAAAGACCCAGGGAGGCAAACGGTCGCTCCAGGTCAGAGCCCCAGACATGCCACTTCTATGATGAGCTGCATGCCATTCTAGGGGGTGCCTCTACAACTACCCCACCCCTGTGCTTCCCTCCTCCCCCACCCCTCCCGGCCTACCTTGGCAGTTATTCCCCCATTTATGTGACGAATTAATAAAGAATGCATGAATTTGAAACAACAATGACTTTATTGCCTCTGCAAGCAGAGATCAAAGGGGGAGGGGAGGGCGGTTGGCTTACAGGGAAGTAGAGTGAACCAAGGGGGCGGGTTTTCATCAAGGAGAAACAAACAGAACTTTCACACTGTAGCCTGGCCAGTCATGAAACTGGTTTTCAAAGCTTCTCTGATGCACAGCGTGCCCTGCTGTGCTCTTCTAACTGCCCTGGTGTCTGGCTGCGCGTAATCAGCGGCCAGGCGATTTGCCTCAACCTCCCACCCCGCCATAAACGTCTCCCCCTTACTCTCACAGAAATTGTGGCTCACACAGCAAGCAGTAATAACGATGGAAATATTGGTTTCGCTGAGGTCTAACCGAGTCAGTAAACTGCGTCAGCGAGCTTTTAAACATCCAAAGGCACATTCTACCACCATTCTGCACTGCTCAGCCTATAGTTGAACTGCTCCTTACTACTGTCCAGGCTTCATGAGCCATGGGAGCAAGGCTGGGTTAGGTGCGACCGCGCGGTACTGCCGACTGGGAGAGCAGCCTGAGGCAGACGCCTCCAGCTGGCATGATATTCCAGGCAGGACTGAATCTCCATTAGACGAAACTTAAAGAAGAGAACGACCTGGAGTCATTCCCATTTTTGTCCAGGCGCCCCCGACTGACCTCACCAAGGCCGTCCAGGAGCACCCATGTCTGCCCAGGTGCCCCCAACCAACCTAACCGAGGTCGGCCAGGAGCACCCACAGGACGATGACGATGGCTAGCAGTCGTATTGTACCATCTGCTGTCCGCAAGGCAAGGCAAGGGGAGGCTGCTGTGTAGCACTGCAGTACCACATCTGCCAGCAGCACCCAGGAGACATACAGTAACAGTGAGCTGAGCGGGCTCCATGTTTGCCGTGGTATGTCGTCTGCATGGGTAACCCAGGAAAAAAGGTGAGAAACGATTTTTTGCTGTTGCTTTCACGGAGGGAGGGCCTGACGACATGTACCCAGAACCACCCGTGACAATGTTTTTGCCCCATCAGGCATTGGGAGCTCAATCCAGAATTCCAATGGGCAGCAGAGACTGCGGGAACAGTAGGATAGCTACCACAGTGCAATGCTCCGAAAGTGGACGCTAGCCTCGGTACTATGGACGCACACCACCGACTTAATGCGCTTAGTGGGGACACACACAATCGACTGTATCAAATCGATTTCTAAAAAATCGACTTCTATTAAATCGACCTCATTTCATAGTGTAGACATACCCTTAATCTTCTTGATCTAGCCCTATCATTGTACAACTTAAAACTATAAGAATATTAATTAATGTATTTAGTATCTTAAAGAATATTTAAGTTTTATAGCTCATCTCCTTTAAAGGTAAAAAAATATGTAGACCATTAAAGAATCCATTCAAGAAAAAAGGAAGATCAATTTTTATTTACTCAATTTCTAAACATCTAGCAGCCAGGAGAGGGAGTATGAGGTGGAGCAGGAAGGATGAAAAAGATGAAAAAGACCTCACAATGGTACAAAGTGACTGGAAGAAATAGGATTCAAAGACGTGCTAAATACAGAGGTGATGTGTAAGATCTTGTAAATTAGATGCCTTTACGCTCAGATTCCCTTGCACTCCGCTATACTTACATTTTAAGGAGCTGGAAGAAGGTATAAAAGTGTATGTTAAAAGGATTCTGGAGACAACTTTAACTCTTTACACACTCCTATTTGGTATATACATTGCTTGTACTTAGACTCCCTTACATATTGGTGATATGGATACAAGAAGCTCCTTGGGGCGCTATCGTGTAAGATGGTTTAACTTGCATCATCTGAACTTGACCCACAGTCCAGAGGAACACTGACCTCCTCTTCACTGACAATCTCATCTCTTTTTTGCTGCACAGACATTCACACAAACCATTGGTTTATGAGAGCATATTTCAATTAGCTACAGACAATAAATGATTGTTTCAGTTACCTGATCTTTAATGATATATTGTGACAGCATGAATAATTTGTAACACAGTTCTCCTCCCCACCCCTAATGGACAAAAAAGGGCATCAGAAAGAATCTCTTTGTACATAGACTCAAAATGACAGGCTATCCTATGTAACATTTCATGGTAAACAACTGGGTCATTATCATATTCAGCCAATGCTATGGCTAAATTTTATTCCGTTTTTCATTTTGAAAAATTGCACGAGCCTCATGGTACAATAGTTTGCAAATAGTTCTGAGAATTATAGGTCCACCCTTTGAAATATCTGAAAGGAAGGACAGTTGTATAGTTACAGGGCTGGGAGCCAGGACATCTGGGTTCTCTTCCCAGTTGTGCCACAGACTTATTTTGTGACTTGAACGGGTTGCTTAGCTTCTCTGTGCCACATTTTCCTATCTGTGTAAAAAGGGGAGGATAATACATACTTCAGAAGGATAATGTGAGGCTTAATTCATTAATAGTTGTAATACCTAAGATCACTGAACGTAATGTGTCTTATAAATGTGAAGTAGTGTTATTTATATGATTGACAGCTGGCTGAAATAACCTCTTAGATCAAAACCTGAGGAATAAAAAGAATAGAAAATAATTCTGTTATTCATTTGGAATTATTCTTCAAAAAGAGTTTGACGCACTCTGAAGGTGCTTGTTATCTCTACAGAGAATCTGCAGTGAAATCAGTTATTAGCTAAATTAAAAGGCTGACCTCTCTTTTTGCCTCCTCCTTCCACAAACCATTATCTGTATGGCTCTGAAATTTCTTAAGCAAAGTAAGCAATCATGGGATCAGAGGGAAGGTGCTATCATGGATCAGTAGCTGGTTAAAAGATAGGGGGAAAAGTATAGGAATAAGTGATCAATTTTCACAATAAATAGCATGGTCCCCCAAGGATCTGTATTGGGACCTATGCTGTTCGACATATACATACATGATCTGGAAAAGGGGGTGGACAGTGAAGTGACAAAATTTGTAGACAATACAAAATTACTCAAGATTGTTAGGTCCAAAACTGACTGTGAAGAGTTACTAAGGGGGTCTCATAAAGCTGGGTGACTGGGCTACAAAATGGCAGATGAAATTCAATATTGATAAGTACAAAGTAATTCAGACTGGAAAAAATTATCCCAGCTATACATACCTGGGGTCTAAATTAGCAGTTGCCACTCAAGAAAGAGATCTTGGAGCCATCATAGATAGTTCTGTGAAAATAGGTGCTCAGTGTGCAAAGGCAGTCAAAAACACTAACAATATTAGGCACCATTAGGAAAGAGATAGATCAGGGGTTCTCAAACTTCATTGCACCATGGCCCCCTTCTGACAACAAAAATGACTGCACGACCCCGGGAGGGGGGACTGAAGCCTGAGCCCGCCAAAACCCCACTGCCCCAGGTAGAGGGGCCAAAGCATGAGCCCCACTGCTCTGGGCAGGGAGGCCAAAGCTGAAGCTCAAGGGCTTCAGCCCCAGGTAGGGGGCCTGAAACCTGAGCCCTGCTGCCCAGGGCTGAAGCTTCATCTTTGGCTTAAGCCCCAGGCCCCACCAAGTCTAAGCCAGCCCTGGTGATCCCATTCAAAGGGGGTTGTGACCCACTTTGGAGTCCGAACCCACAGTTTGAGAACCACTGGGATAGAAAAGAAGACAGAAAATATCATAATGACACTATATAAATCCATGGTATGCCCAACCTTAAATTCTCCATATAGTTCTGGTCACCCCATCTCAAAAAAAGATATATTAGAACTGAA
Source organism: Trachemys scripta elegans (assembly GCF_013100865.1). NCBI lineage: Eukaryota > Metazoa > Chordata > Testudines > Emydidae > Trachemys > Trachemys scripta. The sequence goes on along the minus strand of NC_048298.1, from coordinate 208,783,785 downwards.
AAAAAGTACAAAGAAGGGCAACAAAAATTGTTGGGGTATGGAAAAGCTTCCATATTAGGAGAGATTAAAAAGACTGGAACTGTTCATCTTAGAAAAGAGGCGACTAAAAGGGGTTATGATAAAGGTCAATGAAATCATGAATGGCATGGAGAAAGTGAATAAGATGTGTTATTTACCCCTTCACATAACACAAGAACTAGGGGTCACCCAATGAAATTAATAGGCAGCAGGTTTGAAACAAATAAAGGGAAGTATTTCTTCACTACGTTTACAAGCAACCTGTGGAACTCATTGCCATGGGATGTTTGAAGGCCAAAAGTATAACCGGATGAAAAGAAGAATTAGATAAGGTCATGGGGCATAGGTCCATCAATGGCTATTAGTCAAGATGATCAGGTGCAACCCCATGCTTCAGGTGTCCTTAAATCTCTAACATCAAGAACTGGGACTGGATGACAGAGAATGGCTCAGTTGACAATTGTTCTGTTCATTCCCTCCAAAATACTGAGCAATGGCCACTGTTGGAAGACAGGATATGGGGCTAGATGGACCATTGGTCTAACCCAGTATGGCAGCTCTTCGGTTCTTATATACAATGGATGATACAGAAGAGACACCCATACATAGTTTCTGATTAAAATCTTTCTGGAAGACAATGAAAGATCAGAATATGGAATACAAACATTTGTGTCATCCTATATCAGGGGACAAAGCAGATCTATGATTTAAGCCATTAGGTCTGGGGTTAAGTGGTGTAATGGTTAATTTGGTTCTGGGACAAAAGTGCCTATGCTGGTAATTTAGAAGGAAACACAAACAGAGAAGGGGCTAATTATGAGTATTGTGAAGCAATGGAAGCAGGAAACAGTACAGTTTGTCTGCCTGCTCCATTCCATGATTAGAACCAAAACTACATACTCTCTATACTCAAACATCATGTTAAATAGGCTGTGCATAATGATGGATCTACAGTGAGAAAATTCCTGAGAGAGACAAATTAGATCTTAGATTGTTAATACTTCCTCAATGAGGGAAAACAAAAAACCCACCCTAACTATTCATTTATTTTGCAAGATGTAAACTGTATATTAGGATTCCATCAAACTTTTAAATATTGTAAGATATTATGCCCTCTATGGATTAGATGAACATTTACTTAAACAATTCTTACAGTTTGACAGAATTTGCTCTATTGCTTCCTGAATAGCCACTTGATTTCAAATTATAATAAACTTGACTTTTCATATAAGAGGAATGAGTTGCTTATTATCAAGCCAAGACATTTTGAAGCATTACAAAAAACATTGGCAACCTGTGGGGTTTAGTATAGATGAAAAATAAATATTTTAAAAATATTGTCTAGTATTTAGCATAACTGCTTTCTTTTATTTTTATTCTCACTGCAAAAGTAAAACAAAAGGAACAAAAATAATCATTGTTATATCAGTTTATTTGCAAAATATTTCAACATATGTTTCTCACTATTGGCTTGGTTTCTCTGGAAAGATTTGACCTCTTTGAGAGAGAGAGAGAGAGAGGTGATACAGTGTGACAAACTTAATTAATTGACTTTTAGGAGGAAAAAAGCAGAACAATTTATTCTTCTGCTATATCTCTCATCCTGTACAGAAAGGTCAAAGTTTCAAAATTGAAAAATAGTATAACAATTCTAAAAAAAACATTAAGGGCTACTGTGGCAGGACTGCTATAGTGCTAACTAAAGTCTCTAAAACAAACTTCAAGGCATTTGGTATTAACAACCACCAATGCACAATGGGATCCTAATTCTGTTGTCACTATTCTGATGCTATATGAGCATAAATCTGTTGAAGTCCATGTGCCAGATTCCACTTTTAGATACTCTGTATGTACACCAATGAAAGTCCACAGACGTTAATGGCGTTACTCTGGATTCACACAGATGTAACTCAGAGCAGAATTTGGCCCAGTGGAGTAATTCAGTATGCTGTTGGTCAAGGGGATTAATAGCACATAGACTCAAAGGACATTTTAGAAAGGTAGGAAGACAAAAAGCTGATGTATAGTAAATTCATCCCATTTTGATTTAGCAGCTGTATGCAACCCTTCAATGAGAGTGGAAGGCAGTCAGCATTTTGCAGGGGGCCGGCAGCACCTCCCAGGCTCTAAGTTTCAACCAAATATTTTGTAATGCCTTTCCAAAATTATTAAAGAATTAGCTAAAGATTATGTAATCGCCTAACAGATGTGTGCTTTAAATCTATTTGGAAAAAGGGATGAGTATTACTGGCCTGGAGAACAGTTTAACATATGTATTTAAAATATCTCTGGATACATTAGGCCTATAAGCTTTACACCATCCATGGAGAAGATACTTGAAACAGAAATTATCCAGAGAGTATAAATGATTTGGAAAGTTATAATATACATCAAGAGAGGCAATATTGATTGTGCAACAAATCCTGCAGAGGGTATTGTGTTAGTAGCAAAAGTATTGCAGGGAGATGCTATTACTGTATTTTACCAGGACTTCATGAAAGTTTATAAGATAGATTGAATAAAAAGAAACAATGTAACAAAGATTCTCTTGTATTAATTTAGATGGAATAACTGGGTCAAAGGTGTTAACATAACACTGTTTAATGCTGGACAGTGACTGGGTTAAACAAGGTTTGGGATTTGGTATACAGAGACCTCAGGCTGCTTAGTACCATGGTTAACACACCACTAAAAATCCTTTTTAACCTTTTATTAAAGATACAGAAACAAAGGGAAAACCATTAAAGTATTTGAAATGTAACATAAGGTTTTCATTTTAAGAACACTTCTTGTTCCATTTCCCTTTAGCTGGAGAGAGTTTTAGGAAGAAAACCCTCCAGTCTCTTAAATGGTACCAAAGATGGTAATTGTCCTTTTGGGGAAAAGAGAAGAAGTTAGTTGAGATGGGCTAGAGCTGTTGCTGTTAAAGTTCAATCCTATCTCACCTCAGGTGGTAGTTGGGATTCAACTGGAGCTGGTAGAGGTGGCGATGTTATCTGGGTCCCTCTTTTTGGGCCCTGGGGTCTCAGGAAGCAGTTGGAGTAGCAGCTATATTGGTGAAACTTATTCCAGTAGCCTCCATATGTATTTCTCCTCCATCTGTTCTTTCTTAAGGAACCACAAAGGGAATGGAGGGTGGAATAGCTCATCCCCTCATTATTTTGTCCACCAGTTTGGCCTAATATCCAACACACTTTAGTTAATTAATTTCTGGTTCCACATTTTCTGTTTTTACCAAGCATGATTTCAACATAGTCCTTAAATTATTCAACTTGGCCTTTTTGTTTGGACTAATTTAGTCTTTCTGTTTGGTTCTTTTGCATCTGTTTATAACATTGGCTTACTTTCTGTAAACATTTGTTATTATAGGTTATTTTAACATTTTATGCACTTCCATATTGATCTCACAACTAAATTAAATTTGTAGGGCCAATTTCCCAACAGTTCCCATCTTTGCAGATCTGGCACAGTAGATACAGTGATCAGAATTTTTAGCCACATCTGTCTCCTGAAATCCATATGTCCAACTCAACAGAAAAACAGCCCAGAAAAAAAAAATCTTATTTTACTGCAATCAGTTTAACAAACTCTTTCCACTTGAATGGATTACATCAGGCTCTAATCTCATTTCTCATAGCAATACTGGATCATCTGGTCAAACTAATGGTTTAATTATGATCTCATACAAGATATAATGTCATCAGCTATCTTCTAAAATTGCTTTTTACTCCCACGGTCTATATTTGTGCTGTAGCTGTGTTTACAATACAATGTGCAGTGATGTGAGCTCAGACAAAATATCCAAAATAAGACTACATCCCTAAGACTTTTATACCTTTCAGATGTATGTATATGAGCCTATAACATCATGGCTTTCACAAATTTATTTAATTCTTCCTTGAGCAAATGATAACTGCGTAAATGACACATTCATACCATATAGCCCTTCTAGTTTCTCCAGGATTATTGGCAGTTATATAGAAGATTCTTGCTGCTAATGAAGAGACAGGTGTCATGGAAATCGGGATATCTTCATGTTGCTTTATACATTTGTGTAGAATATAGCCTGTAATTATTGGAGGTAGTTATGGTAATTTTTGCAAAGTGTAGTAGGATGTGTCAGGCATGAAGTCTGCTCAAGATTTTCTCCTTTTGAACTGTCACTTTCTTTCTGTTGAATTGATAGAAAAAACCAAAATGATTTAGTGTAATTTTCCATATATAGTCTATTGAGGCAAGTTCATTTTAGGTCCATGGATGGTGCTGGCAGCAAAAACTATCATTTCCTTTTGGCATGGACTTATGGATAAACACTCACTCCCATACTGCTGGACCTCTCAGAAGTGTTGCATATTATCACCCTGGAGATGCTACTGCTGCACCTCAAAAATCTGGCAGTGAAAATGAACATGTGCAGCTCTGGTTCAGATCCTTCCCCTGGGAACAATATCAGCAGTTTGTAATGGGCATCTGCACCTCCACCTCTAGAGACCTCACTTGTGAAGTTATACAATGCGCTGTCCACATTCTTATTCTCTTCAACATGTATCTACAACCTTTAAGGAGATCAAGCAACATTCTGGCTCCAAATACCTCCAGTATGAGGATGGCATGCAACTCTACTTATCTTTCACAGTAAATGCTAACAGTACCACCTCCCAGCTGTCCCAATGCCTAAGCAAAATCAATGTTGGGATCAATAGTAACTGAGAGCATCTAAACCTGATCAAAATGTTAATGGGAAGAGAACATTTCAAAGCACTAAGCAAAACTCTAATATCATCTTCAATCCAGGAGGCCAAAAGAGTTCACAGCCTTTGGATCCTCATGGACTATGTTGCTACTGGATTTTCAAATAACCACAGCTGCCAGAAACACTTTGTTCCATCTACCACTGGCCAAGAGACTAGGCCCTGTCCTATCATTTACCAACTTGGCTGTATGGATCCAGGTATATGTGACTTTCAGGCTCAACTAATGCAGTGTGCTGCATTTGGAAATAACATCATCATCTCCGGGGGAACACAAAACTTCAATATGGCTCAAAATGCTGCCGCCCAACTATTGAGTAACACACACAATGCAAGTACATCATCCTGGGGCTCCAGATTTACACTTGCCACACAACAAATACCAGACCAAATTCAGAATTCTGGTCCTTCAACACCCTCAAAGGGCTGAATCTAGGCTACATCAGGGACTCAACTCTTTCTATGTAACTATGACTTTTCATGATAGCTGCATTCCACAGGAGCAAGCGTGAGGCTCTATCCACATATGGGGAATTTGCATCAGTGTAACAACATTGTACAAGCCCTAATATAAAAGTTTTGCACTGATGCAAACAATGTCTTACACTTGCACAATTTATTTTGGTATGTTACCGGATTACATTGCAGTGGTGTAAACTCTGCACCTATGCAGCATGTCTACATTTAAACCATCAATGTCATTACATCAGTGCAAATTTCCTTAATGTAAACCGGCCCTATGAGTCATGAGAGTGGGAGACAGCTTTTTCTGATGGGTGAGCAACAGCTCTGGAAGTGTCTCTCTCAGGAGTTTAGTATAATCACGAATCTCACTGAATTCTGGACAAAACTTAAGATTCCACTCTTCTTCATAGCTTTCCCACAATAATAACTTTAGTAATAAAATATATCTCTTTTCCTTCCCATGTAGGTGAAAGAGAGAACCAAACATCAATATTAATGTGACTACACAGCAGACCCATTTAATTCCATAAAATGCTCAGACACCACAGTAAGGAGCACAATAGAAACGCCCAGATAGATGAGATATGTGTGATACCAGCCCTCAACAGGTCTTTTAAAATTAAGACGGTTAAGGGATTTCTGAAAGGATTCAGTTGCTTGCAGCTTTGTCTCACAATTGGTATTCAAAGAACAGAGCTAATTGGTTTTACTCACCTCCTTTGCCAAAACCCCATTCAGAGGTACTTATGTTTCCCATTTCCTGAATTTTTAGTGGTGGTCTAAGTCAACCCAATAAAGGAGACCAGCTTCAGCAGATTCCAAGGATGGCATTGCTGATTGCTGGGAGTCTGTCTGGCCAAGATGGTGTCCATTTCCCAGGTGGAAATCTGATCCCCGTAACTAGACTGCGGACAACCATCCAGTAAAAGGCCATTTGTTAGTCATACTCTTCTATGGCTGTCTTTTGTGTTCATGAAGTGTTGACTGAAATATGATCAGCAATTCTTTTTACTTAATGTATGATGCATTATGTTTGAAGCACCATATACATTTAAGATAATTTATGAGTGATACTTAATCATAGTAATATTAAGAAACATCAAAACACATTTAATTATTGCACAGAGATGCTGTATTTGTAAATGCATGTAATTCATTCTAATAATGTGGTATACATATGAAAATACTAAAATCACTTTCATCTTGAGAAATTTTGGGGATTTTTGCATAAAAAAGAACTTTTAGAGCAAGTTGTTGGTGTGGGAGACAAAGTAAAGCTGTGAAGTTTCCTTATTAGTTAGCAGCCAGATTGCTCCTTCCTATTTCAGATATCCAAACCCCACAAAAACTGGATTGACACATTATTTTGTGGCACTAGAAGATTTATAACTGCTCCAATTTAGTCAGTGTGAATGCCACCCATCCCTGCTACAGCTACACACAGTATAAGCAAACAGTATCCTATATTTAAGAGGAGGTTTCTGACTTTGAAGACATATGGCAAATCTTCTTGAAGTCAGAAAGAAGAATTGGCATGTAGTACTTGTACTCCTTGCCAGGAAGACAGATTGTACTTTTCGGAGTATACTGACAAATGTCCCTTCTCACTGTGGTTTTGCCCTTTTTATATTACTGTATCATTATTCTTTTCCTTTTGTACTGCACTGTGTAATTTGGATTACTACATTCTTAGGCAATTCTAGAATTCTGTTTTATTTTTGGAATGGTTTAGAAAATGATCAGATGTTAATTATCCTTTCACATATATACATTTATCAGTAAAAATATACTTAAAGAGATATTGCCCATTGTGGTTAGACAAGCAATATGAACATTCAAAAGGTAATAAAACAGTATGTACAACCACAAATAAACTGCAACATTTCTTTTTTAAGTTACATTTTTAATGAGATTTCTGAATCTACTCTTGTGGGCTGCCATTTTACATTTGTGATGCTAATTTGTGGGAACCCAATGTTTATAATTAGTAGCTGTTTTCTTTTATAATCTGCTCAAGTAGTCTTTTAACACAGAAGAACTTCTATGAATATTTGCCTTGGGATTTTTATTGTTTCAAGCAGTGCATTTGTTGCTGTAGTATAAATGTAGTCTGATTCTAATAAGGTAGTTGAACGAACAAACCACCTCCTCTCCTTTTCCTAAAAAAAGGAAAACATAAATGGTCACATACTATCTGTGACTGACTATCTTAGTCTACAGCAGAGAAGAATGTGTGTGTGGGGGGATTTGATAGCTGCTTTCAACTACCTGAAAGGGGGTTCCAAAGACAATGGATCTAGACTATTCTCAGTGGTACTAGATGATAGAACAAGGAGTAATGGTCTCAAGTTGCAGTGGGGAGGTTTAGGTTGGATATTAGGAAAAACTTTTTCACTAGGAGGGTGGTGAAGCACTGGAATGGGTTACTTAGGGAGGTGGTGGAATCTCCTTCCTTAGAGGTTTTTAAGGTCAGGCTTGACAAAGCCCTGGCTGGGATGATTTAGTTGGGAATTGGTCCTGCTTTGAGCAAGGGGTTGGACTAAATGACCTCCTGAGGTCCCTTCCAACCCTGATATTCTATGATTCTACCTCTACATGTTTTTTTCCCCTAGGGATAGGAAACTCCATGAGTTCTCATTTCCTCTTTCAAAGTGGAGCAGGATTTTCCCTCTGCCCCATACCACCATTGAACTGGCAGGTTGGCTGTGCTCTCTGAACCTGCATATCTTGGGCTGTTCAGGTGTGCAATATCATTTTCATGGAGGCCCACAGCCTCCACACTGCTCACTTGCCTCTTTCTTCCCCAGGGCAGCACAGATCATCTTGCATGAGCTATGTTGTCATGAAATTCCTTGCTGATGTCACAACAAAGCTCTAGTACCACTCCTGCAGTTGTGTAAGTGGGAGTTACTGCTACAACTAGAAAAAGCTTCCAAGGAGATGTCAAGGGAAGCATATTCTGCAGCTCCTTCGCTCTAGCCCCCACAGAGCCATGAAGCCACTGTCCCCAGGTATTTGCCTGGTGGGTCTTGCCCATATGCTCAGGGTCTAATTGACCACCATATTTGGGGTCGGGAAGGAATTTTCACCAAGGTCAGAGTGATGTTCTGTGGCTGCAATGTGCAGGAGGTCAGACTAGATGATCATGATGGTCCCTTCTGACCTTAAAGTATGTGAGTCTATGAGCCCCCAACCTAATCCGTGGGTCCTAATCTGTCATATGATATTTACTATGTATGCTGCCCAAATACTTCTGTCATGGGCAGGATCTTAGCTACAAATTATTTAAAGAGAAGTACCATAACTCCAAAGAGGACATGAAACTTAAAAATGATTGAAATAGTGCTTTGCCTGAAAATTCTGTATGTGCTCAGTGCTTGTTTTTGTCATTTAACTAGTTTACATCTAAAAAGGAGATGGACTGCACAGTCTATCAGCTTTCACAGTCATTCCACGGGACAACAGTTTCTGATCCTCAAAATTGCTCTTCAGTTTAGAATGTATCCCCACCATCTCTGAGTTGAATTCTGTCATTTTGTAGTTAGTTATACATGAGTATTTCAGATTAGTTATAAATACTATAGGCAATGGATATATAAGTACTAATGGCTCCACGGTGTTTAAATTACGACTTGTTCTCTTGAGAGGGGCAAAATGTACCACTTAACTCCATATGGAAAGGGATTAGTAATTGATACATATTGGTACAAAAAACAAATATAACCATGGAAAAGAATAATCTCCCCCCCTCCCTCGCCCTTGCAGGTATGACTGGGTGAAATTGTATGGCCTGTGTTATAGAGAAAGTCAGGCTTAGATATTCACAGTGGTCCTTCCTGATCCTAAAATCTATTAAACCTGTTTATTTCCTTATACAGCCAGTAATGGAGCAAGTCCCAGTACACAATTTACTTGATTGCCCCTGTTTAAGAGATGTGATGGGACTCAAATTGTACATAAAACAGATTCAAAGGCAGGATTTCTTTTTTATTTAATGAAGAAACCTAATTGAAATTATAGGGATTTCTTGGGGGAAATACTCAGGCCAGTCATTTTTAAATTCTTTTAAAAACCATGATCTTTTGTTTTATAAAAGGTGTTTGAAGTCTTTGAATTTTTACCCCTTGGCCACCTTTCTCATCTAATAGCTTTAAGTGAGTCCTGAGTGGTTTAAATGATTAAACGTCCTTTGGGGGATTTATGATTTGTATTTCTGATTACACAATAAATATAACATCAAGTCATTATTACACAATCAAGATTAAAATGTTTAATCCTCAAAAATTAGTTCATATCATATTAAGTGGTCATGGATTTAAGGCATATCCAAAGGGTAAGATGACATTTAGGGTAAGATGACATTTGTCATTAAACTAATACTTTAAAATACATTGAAGGAGGAGAAGATGAATTGAGTGGTGAGAGGAGGGGAGGGGAGAAAAGGGGAGGAAAGAGAAGAACTGAACTTAGGCCAAGAATTAAATCAGAAATATCATTGACCACTTGGACCTCTTTACTTAGGGGTAGACCCTGCTACCCAGTACTCGTACTGAGTGGTAGCTTACTACACAAATAGTCCCATGTGCACCATCAACTCATGCTAGTCCTACTAAACTTGGGTGCTACCCAACCTAAGAACTTCAGAACCTGACCCATAAACTTTGCAGAGTAAACTATCACTCAATGCAAGTATGGATGGCAGAATCAGGTTCTCAGAGACATTTGGATGAGAGAGCATAAGAAATGTATTTCTTGAAGTAAATACCTAACTGAATCTTGCCAAAAAATGGGCAAGCTTTCCTTGCTTGAAAGAAATACTACCCTTTGCACAGATTTCCTCTGTGTATGTTTAATAGATCCCAGGTAATTTGCCTAATTTTGGGCTACTTCCATTAGCCTTGTTATTACTTCTCTACGAATCTAACTGGTTTCTGTTATCTGAAACAATATCTTTGGAATCATAGAATATCAGGGCTGGAAGGGCCCTCAGGAAGTCATCTAGTCCAACCCCCCTGCTCAAAGCAGAACCAATCCCAGATAGATTTTTACCCCAGTTCCCTAAATGGCCCCCTCAAGGATTGAGCTGACAACCCTGGGTTTAGCAGCCCAATGCTCAGACCACTGAGCTATCCCATCCCCCATGCCTTCTCTTACTCCAGGGAAAGATTGTAACTTGTCATTGAACACTGTGCAGGGCTTATATAGCCCATAAGCAGTCTCTGAAATTTCTGGGAAATCCACAGATATTCAGCAATACATCACTCAGAGCCAGTGTACAGTCTGGCCCTATGTAAATAATACAGATGCTCAGTGACAGACTCTTGATTTGTATTGCTTCACTCAGGCAAAATAAAAATAAAATTAAATTAAGGTACAAAAAGTGAAGGTTAAGCAGACAAAAACTGAGGGTGTGTTTGTCTAAAGAGTTACTAAGGTGCTGAACAGACCAGCCGTGCAGTGCCTACACAGAGCCTAATTCTGCTACCCGAAAGCTGAGTATCACATTGGTCCAGTAGGTCCAAAGAGTACCTTAATTCTCTTTTGCATCATTATTGTTATTATTAATCGTTTGTATTGCAGTAGCACCTAAAAGGCCCCAGTCAAGCATCAGGGACCATTGTGCTGAGCACTCTATGAACACAACAAAAGATTGCCCCTGCTTCAAACATCTTATATTCTATAGCTTCAATCCTAACAAAAACTTCTATTTTACTACTGAAATTTACTACTGGGAGTAATCCCATTGAAGTCACTTGTAGTAGTAAAATTAAGCACGTACATAAGTGTTTGCAGCAACAGGGCCTAAGCAGACATATCCTCTGCTTTTGACTTCAGACTTGTAATACAGCATTAAATTCCACCCTCTCCTCCATTTTTATTTAACAATGGATTTACTTTATCTTTATTTTCACTACTCTAAAAGTGGAAGGGTATTTAATTGACAAATGTGACTGCACAAATACAAATTTAGACACTTAAAATACATGTGAACATTTAAAGTATTGTGTGTATTAGATCAATTGCAGTGGATGAGTTAGTACAAAAACTAGGATTATACAATCTGCACTTTGATGCACTTGAATGGATCCTTGCACCTGGGCAGAATTTCATTGAAGAGAAGCTCTGCCTAGGCAAAAAGATGGTGCATATAGATTGGATTGCAGGGTCAGGGCCATTGCCTGGAAAGGAAAAGCATCAAAAATAATTTGATTGAGGTATTTAAGATTGGGAAAGTCACTGTAAAAGTCATGAGTCTCACCTTTTGACTCCTTACGCTAGCAAGAGAACAAGAAAAAAATCAACCAAGCAATGAATTTAGAACAATTTTTGAAAAAAATACCTTCTTTGTATCACATTCTCAGGCTGTGGAATTTGCTGCTGCAGTAGGTCATCAGGTTAAATGCTATGGCTGGATAATTTTATCACTCATAATGGGCCAAATCCTTCTCCTTTAATCCATGCACGTAGTTCTATTGACTTTACTAAAAGTACTTGTTTGCGAGAGACAGCAGGATTTAGCTGAATAGTCGTATGATAGCTGTGCCAGATAAAATAACAAATGTAATCAAGTCTTTTGCTTCAGAGCATACACTGTTTACTTAAGAGGTTAGTAAGGAAGGATTTTTCATTTACCATTTCATAATTAGGTCAGAGCATTTTCAAGCAACAGATACTGACTGCTGCTAGGGGTAAAGGGTCAGAGATGAACCTATTCTCTTCTCCAGTGTTGCAAACCTTTTCCCCAGTGTAACTGTAGTTTATTCTGTAAGTATATATTATAGGACACTTACATGTGGGTATTGACAAAATGAGCAGAAAAGCCACAGAAAAAAATGTGAAATATTTGAACTTGTATTAGTTTTTGAACTCTTCTTAACCAAGCATGCAAATGATTGCCCCACTCCTCAGCCACAATGTTGTAAATTATACATTAGTGGTATGAATTACAAGCCATGTTTCTGTCTGGACTGAAGTTGGATATCCATTTCTAAGTCTTCCAGAATAAAGGTTGCTAATAGAAACCATTCTTAACAATAGCAATAGCCCACGGTTTCCTTTAATTTTGTAAGGATTTGCATCCTTTGCCCCTTTCAGAGGGGAAAATGACTAAAATCAAACTTTGCAAATGGAATCCTGAGTTCCAGAAAACTATAGGTTTTAGTGGCATTTAGTAAAGAAATCATTCTTAGAAAAAAACTGAGTTGCCAATGGGAGAGGATGGATTAAGGCCTATGCACTATAGACAAGTCTAGAGTAATGCTTCTGCAGTCAAGTAATGATGTCAGAATCTCATCCCTCCTTAAAAAAGAGTTTCTAGCTCTGTTAATTGCAAAGAAAACCTTGAAAGTGACCTAAGTATTATGTAATCAGTGCTGTTATTAGCAGGACTAGGTTACCCTCCTGGCTTGCTGGAGGGAGGGGACCACTTCTGCTGCTCCCAGCTCTCCTGAGGGGGGACCTCTTCTGTAATCTCTGCCATTCTCTAGGGGAGGGGACCCAAGATGTCATGCCTATCTCTCTGTGTGGGAGATCCCTCTGCTGTCACCCATACCACTCACAAGGGTAGGGGTCCTGTCTGCCACTGCTCCTTGCCAGGTTGGCATTCTCTCCACAGCTCACTCTCTCACTCTTTTGGTCTCTCCCTTACTCTCCAGAGTGAGAGGAGAAGACTAAGTGGTGGAAAGTAGGCAATAATAAATATGGGATATGGAATGAATGAGGAGGGAGAGAAAATGAATGTGTAGATGGAATGAGGGAGGAATAGAGTAAGAGTAGGAGAGTCTTCACTCAGAGATGTTACATTTCAATGTGGGTAGCCATTTGTTCTACACACAGTGGGAACACTGGTCCTCACCTCACCCCTTAGCATAGGAATGGTTGGGAGAGTTACTATCTCCTTGGAGCTGGGGTTCCTGCATATGGGTTGATTAGGAGGAGCACACCTACACCACCCTGCCACCGCAGTAGAGGTCTCTTTCTGCTGCCATCCCATCCTGGTTTTGTTTGGGTGGTGCTGGGTATATAGGGAATTCTGCACTCGGGTGGGAGGAGGATGAGTCCTTTCTTCTCCTGGATGGACCCAAGATCACCTGGAGACAAGGAGTAGGGAAGAGATCAGGTGTGGCCAAGACTACTCAAAAGGAAATGGTGGCAGACCCCTACCACCCAGAAGATTGCATTTGTGGATGCCCCTGGCTGCCAGCATCCCACGTGGTGCGATGGTGTGAAGATCAAGGCTATGGCAGGGATCGGACTAAAGGGAGCCCATGTGGTGGTGAGTCTGGGGATTGCCTTAATCTGATCCTGATTCTGCCAATTTTACTCACATCGAATAGTCCCTTACTCCACCAGTAATCTCATTAAAACAAGTGGAATAGTGGCGGAAATGAGCATTACTCAGCTAGAGTAAAGTCTGCAGAACTGGGCTGAGTCTTAATAAACCAGAACTATCTGAAGTTAAATCATCCATCCTTGTATAGGCGTAGCAGGTGAATTACGTGTTGAATATGCATGAAGGAGCAAAACCACCATCCACTTGAGGTTCCATTCATTCTGCTAGTCCAATCATGTGGATTTTAGGTATTTGAATAGATTAAAAATCACAGCCATTTCCCAGCAGGGCTTTTCTCAGTAATTACCTCCCGGAGCCCACTCAGAAACGCTTTCAAAAGGAACACGATGCCTCCCGGCTTGATTTCCTCCTCCACCTCCTCCTGATGCATCAGCACCACCAGCAGCTCCTGCTACTTCCCCCTCCCCCCGAAAGAGGGGGTTTACCTTGCAACTAACCAGACGCTCGAGCAAAGCCGGCGCCTCGCGCTCAGAAGTTGGACTAGTGGAAACAGGTGCCCTGCGCGGCCGCCTCCCGCGCCTTTCGCTCGGGAGCGCTCCGGCTCCCACCTCTGCCGCCCCCTCGCCCCCAGCGCCGGCCGGCCCGGGCGGGGAGTGCGCGCGCGCTGCGCCGGGGACTGGAGCTGCGCGGGTGCAGCTCGCCCCACGCGCGTGAGATTTCGCCTTCCCCCGGCGGCTACTGCTGCTGCTGCCGCCTCGCGAAGCAGCATCTCCCCAGCGCGGAGCCGGGCCGCTTCGCCTTTTCCTTCAGCTATTTGCAGCTCGTCATTTCCGCCAGGCTCCCGGCCGTGCGGGAGAAAGAGACAAGCGTGGAGCTCGGGGAGCTGCCGTGAAGGCGGGGGAGACAGTGGCTGAGCCCCAGCCCCTTGGCCGCCTGCTCAGCCGCCCAGCCGCTCACGCCCTCTGCCTTCGGAGCAGTCCGGGGATCGCTTGGGAGCAGCGGGGGCGGGAGGCCCGAGGCGACTGAGCGTGCAGCAGCAGCAGCCGCCGCCTCCCCCTCCCCGCCGAGCCAGCAACATGAATTGAAACCCCGAGAGAGACGCAGAAGCAGAGCCAGCGAGCGGGAGAGGCGCGCGGGGCTTTGGTGGCGTCTCCTCCACCGGCGGGCTCGGGCGCTGAGGCTGGGCGGCGAGAGGCTTGGCGAGTACGGGGCTGTTGGAAAACCTACTACAGCAAAAAGCAACCTCGACCCTTCTCTCACCTGCCCCCCACCGCCACCACCTCCAGCTCCTCGGCTGCCCGGGAGGACAAGGGGAGTGGGTCCGCGCTTCTCCGCCCGCCAAAGAGGCGGCCAAGTCCCCGATGGCTCTCATCATGGAACCCGTGAGTAAATGGTCTCCGAGTCAAGTGGTGGACTGGATGAAAGGTAACTAGCGTGGCCAGGCTGTGTGGTATCCCCGGGGTCTCTGTCCCCCCCTCGCTGTGGGCTCGGCAGCATTCCCTGCATTTGTGTGTCCGAGCTGGTGTAATCTGGGTGTCACGCACGTTTGTTTTATGCTTTCTCCCCCCCCCCAGCGAACTGGTGCCGTGTGGTGCGATGGCTGAGAAATAACCTGCCCCCGGGTCCGCAGCCCGAGAGGGCAGGATCCGTGTCCCGCTCAGTCTGTTACACGGGAGACTTTAGCTGAACCTGGATGGACATTTCTTAGCGCCCTTCCGTGCCGCTGCCCCTCCGCCGGCAGGTGCTGCTGCTCTCGGTGGCCAGATGCCAGCTGTGGAGCTGGAGAGGCACCGAGCGGTACCGTCCCTCTGACCCTGCTGCTGCCCCGGTGTGCTCGGCCGGGGTCCCCGCACTCGGCCGCCACTCAGCGGGGCCGAGTCCGACGGGGCGCTGCTGGGAGAGAGCCTGGTCCATAGGAATCAAGTTCTCTCCGTCTCATCATCGTCGTCCCCTGTCATCAGGCAGGTATTTGATCCGCCACCGCCAGCCGCCTTCTTCCCCGCCCAGCCTCTTTCTTTCACTCCTGGAGCGGCCAGGGGATTTGCCTGGCCCGCGGGACCTGCCCTTCCCACCCCACCGCTCTGGAGGGGAGCGGTGGTTCATTGCTGCGTTACCCTTCACAACTCCTGTCGGCCAGCCCAGCCCGTCTGAGCGCGGGATCGCCAGAGCTGCCCCTGGTCCTCACACGCCGGTCCGGGTGGCTGGTTCTCAGTCGCTAGCGTGCTGGTTTCCGCTGTGGGGCGAGCGGCTTGGCGTGCTTGGCATTGCTGGGTGTGGGCGATTGGTTCCCTCTCCCTGTACCGCCAGAGCGATCGGCCGCCTCTAACCCTGGCTGCCGGTGGAGTATTTGCTTATAGGTGGCCGGTATATGGTGGCTGTACAGCCGGGGAGCGCAACAGTTCCCTTATCTCTCTCCCCGCAAAATTTCATCCACTTACATCAGTGGGGATGCTAGATCCTTCCAGTCTTTTAAGGCGTTTTCCCCGTTTTTATTGAGACTGAATGTCATTTGCACCCTTCTTTCCTCCTATATACGTTGTAAGACTGCCTGACGCCTCAATCCACTATCTTTGTAACGCGCATAGTCTTTGCCTGCTCAATTATTGTTGTATGGGAATGGAAGGAGAGTGGTTTAACATCCCCCCCCTCCCACCGAGATGTATTTCATACACTGTAATTCACATGCTTTAAGATTCAGTACCTATGTTCAGGAGGAAACCGGGTGGATTGTTTTAAAAATTAACTCCCAGCACTTGAGCATGAAAATGGATCTTTTTTTTTTTTTTTTTAAATAGCTTAGCTGGTCCAATTAAAAAAAAACACATTACATATTTGAGCTCAGGCTATTCTTGATAGAGGGGGTATGAAATGACTCATATAATAAAAGTTTAACATAATGTCTGATGTTAGTTAATAGAGATGACTATTTAAATGCATGCTTTAATCATTGTACTTTGTCTTCAGAGGATTAAAACTTTAAGCAAGATCTACCATATGAGAGAGATGTAAAATCAGTCCATTTTTAGTCAGGGGTTTCATTTCCTGTGAGCACCAAAAGCCTCCCTCCTTGAATGAAGCATTGGAAATCAATATCTTGTTATAAAATATATTTCACTGTATAAAACAACGCCTGTCTAAACCCTAGATGCTAGTAAAAGTTTTAAAAAGCTTTCTGATCATGATCTAAGATGTATTATTTACATTGACCTGGAACTCTTTATTGAACTGTATTTATTTACCCCACACCTCAAGCCCTTAAAAACAAATCTTATCCAGATAGGAATTGAGCTTTGACATGTTTTCATATTATTTTATATACAGATACAGTTTTAAAACTCTAATTTAAAAACCAGAATTTTTAGTATTTCTAATCTAGGCTGCAGCTGTGATTTGAATAACTCACATCTAGTATTATGTATCCTTTAATAAAGACAGCACAACTGGATGAATATGACTTTTGAACAACTGTTACATTGTGGGAGTTCTTCATAACATGTTGTGCCCTACTAATGTGACAGCGTCATCATCCTTAAAATTTGAGGCACATAGCATATGTTTTCAGTTATTCCACCCTGGCATTTATAGCCATAAATAGAGTTATAATGTTCAGTAACACTCACATTTCTTGCTGCTGCAGAAGTCCTCTCCATCCACAGAACTTAAAAACAAACAAAAAAACATGCATAACATGGTCATTCATCATCTAAGAAATTACAGAGTAACCAAATTTTACAAAGCTATTAAAACAGGCTGAAAGTTGTCAATATTGATAGTATGTACCTGGTAACTGTAAAATATTTTATGAGAAGTATTAATTTAAAAAAGTCCAATAAAAGTAAAATATTACAGAATATTTGGGAGCTTTCTCAATTGATGGCTTAGAATTCTCTTTGTAAACTTTCTCCACTATTGATTTTTAAACAAGCTATAGTCTCTCCCTTCTTGACTTAGTAGATTTAGGAAGAGTGGGTTTTTGCCTATTTTTAGCTATAACATATTTTCCAGTCCTGCCCTAGAAATGTAATAACATAAAAATTTTTTTTTTTAGAAAAAATGTGTTGGCAAGATGTAGCCATTATATATTTTTGCTGAAAATACTGCACCTATGTAAAATCAGTAATTAAAATAATATCAGCTTGTTTATGATTAGTCTAAAATGATCTAGTATTCAAAATTATATCCCTATTTAAATACTTGTAGCCTGAAACCTGTGTCTAGAGATCACTGTATCATCTGTCTGAAAAAAACAATATATGCAAGCTTATAAAAGAAACATGGTTAACACAAATTATGCTTGAATTTTACGTTGCAAAACTTGATTTTAAATGTATCTAAACTCAGAATTTAGTTTGGCTTTAGTTGATCTTGTCTACATTTACCGGAGGATTGATGCTGCAGCGGTCAATTTAGTGGGTCTAGTGAAGACCTGCTAAATCGACCACCAATCGCTCTCCCGTCGAGAAGAGTAAGGGGAGTCAACAGGAGAGCGTCTCCCGTTGACATCGCGTAGTGTGGACCCCGTGGTAAGTAGATCTAAGCTACATTGATTTGACTTACACTATTTACGTAACTCAAATTACATAGCTTAGATTGACTTTCCCCTTTAGTGTAGACAAGGCCTTAGCAATGAAACTGCAGTAGCAGAGCAAGTAATACTGATGACATACTTAAAAGTTTTAAAGTAATGTTAAATTGTTCTTAATCTTTGTAGGAATGAAATTAAAATTCAGATTACTCAAGGAGGTGGCAGTGAAATAATTTCCTTAAAAAAGGATAGAATGGCCTCTTGAGCGTTAATACTAAAGGAATGTAGGAAACAATTGTGGGGTTTTCTAGTGCATGGAAGTGTGGAGATTGAAGGGGTGGTGATATTGCCAAGTTATGCAAGTAACCTAATCCTCAATGAACAGACATACAGCACTTCTAACCTTCCCTTTCTTTCTTTTTGTACTTGGCACCCAAGGTGAAAGCTCACGTTCATTGCATCTCATTATAAAAGAAGCCTCAACATTTGACTAGAACTCTCTGAACAGAAAAATGTAAATAAATTACATAATTTTATAACTCTTTGGTTTAGAAATTAGAAACATAAATAGTGGTGTGGTGTACTGTAATTGCTGAATAATGACATGCGAACAATTGGAAATACTGTAATGGAAAAGGTTAAGTGGAGGTGGTCACAATGACTTCACCCCCATCGTTATTGTTCTAAAGTATTGCAGTCTTTTACAAATTATCTGATGGTAGCATTTGATATCCACTTCAATCACTTTTTGTTTTCCTAATGCTTTTAAACATTTATTTCTAACAGTATTACAAAAAAAAAGTCTCAAGTAAATAGCGTATTCATATGGTTAATAGATACTAATTTGTATCTATAAAAAGATAAAGAAATAAAATGTGTAATTAGTACATCTGTCTTATTTCATTAGAACTTCAGTGGAACGCTGAGGAAAATGCATTAAAGATCTTCATAATAATGGAGATCAGTCCTCGTTTGCATCCATTGCACGGAATCTTTGTTATTAGAAATCAAGTGCTCTATGAATGTTTTTTAAAAATTGGGTTATTTTGTTAAACTGTAAACACTGAACTTGGTTATAACAGCTTGCTTTCCATAGGTGTTCAATTATAGAATGTGTCTGCTAAGGGTAGATCTCTCAGCTTTTAGTGTTCAAAGCACAAAATCTTTTTTAAAAAAGAAAAAAAATTCCTACTGATTACTATCATCTGGAAGGTGTGTGTGTGAGGAATGCAACACTTCAGATGATTGCTTTTGGTATTTATGTGATGATAATCTTACTGGTATAAATTGAACACTTGCAATAAATGGCCCAGCCTGGAATTATTTTTTCAGGCAAAAGAGGGGCATTTTGCTGGAGTAAGGACTAAAGGATTGAGCTCTATATTAAAAATGGAGATAAACTAATGTAAGTAAAGCATTATAAGCTCAGAAGTAATATATCTAGACTTCAGGAGGAGATCTAGGTGTGCAAGGAATAGGAATGAAGTCCATGGATATTTCATTGGATAAAAATCTCTTAAAGTAAGATTTTAAACTTCTAATAATTCCAATATACACAATGTGGCCCAATAGTTTTCAAATGATCTATGGATTCCAGTAAAGAAATGGACATAGTGGTTAGAGAATTGGCTTAGTGCTTAGTTGGTCAACATTCAAATGACCAGTGAGAATCTATAAAAGTGGAAGAATCCATGTACGCTAGTCACAACTCACAATTAAAAAAGGACAAAATGCATTCAGCTTGTGTCAGCATAGATATTTTGCAAACTTTAAAATTAACCCATCTACAATAACTTAACTGACATGGAGCTGTCAGATCAGCAGCAGGATTGGCTTTTTTTCTGTCTCGGACATACAGTATGTTATCTTGTATGGTGAGGTTGGAAGAAAGGAATATTTTAATGTCTTAAAACTGCCTTTTTTTTTTTTTTTTTTTTTTTTGCTTTTTCACATGTTTAATGACTATTCTTAAAGGCCCTTCATGGATCACTGAACTAATTTGATGTCAATCAACTCCTCTGCCTTTTCCTATGAGGACATATGTGGATTTCACTGAGGAATTGTGAGACATTGACATATTCCATGGATGATTCTTATTGGGAGTCATGGTATGCACTTCTTCGAGAAGTGGAGCTGTCAGACACACTTCAGATTTTTGAAGCATTGGGGAAATGCTGAGGACAAGATTTATGATTACTCTCCAAATACCAAGATGCACTTTGCAGGGTCTTATATTTTTATTAACTACATCCCTTGTAAGAATATTTATAATAGCTGTAGTTTGCTGACAATAGCTTGATTTACTGTGGTTGATATGGTGACTCATTAGTTTTCAAAAAGTGCTAGTTAATTTTAATCTTATGCTCCCAGCCTCTGTCCCCCAAAAAGGATGCCATGCTGGGGAAAAAGTTAATCAGTTTTGAAAGGCTAAATTAAACCATCTAATGAAGCTTATATCTTTGTTAACTGTACCCTGTGATATTTTACCAAATGAGCTAGCTTAATATCAAAAGAGAACACAGTAGATTAAGATTACCATGTAGCTTTGCTTGTAATAAACAGAAACTGAAATCTGATGTGTTGAGTTTCTCTCATGGCTTTTAATGCTATATTTTTTCCATCCATAATATCTTTTTTAAAGCAGTGCATGTTGGGGGACAAGTAGCATGGAAGTGCTAACAAAATAAAAGCAGAAAGTAATTAAGATTCTTAATTTTACTGTGTTTAATATTAAACACTGTTAATTTCCTCAGAATAATATCTTTTTTCAAGGTAGGTAGAGTACTATGTAGGTTCCTGTGTGTATATTTCAGATGAGACATCAATACTGAGTCCCTGTCTATCCTGCATAAAGAGAAATTCCATAGCCCTTTTCATAAGAGCATGGGTTTGTTCTGGTATCATCACCCTTCCCTCCTGACAGCAATGCTTTAATTGACAGATGGCTTCCATCCCTGGGGTGGCTGCTTTATTTCAGTGATATGTTTTATGCTTAAGAATCACCCAGCACTCCTGGCACAAGAAATTGCAGGCCTGTATGGAAATTTCCTGAAATGGCTCTGGTCTTTCCTTTCAGACCAATCCAGAGTGGTGTTATGGGCAACTTTTCTGCCAAATCTAGAGCCCTCTCCTGCAGAGTTCCACAGGTTTAATCCTTCATCTCATTATTCAAAATCTATCCAAAGGCCTTTGGGAAGGTTGTTTAGACAGCATGGGGTGAAGTGCCAGCAGTACAGAGAACCAGCTCTTTACCTCATATCTCCCAGCTTTCTCGATACTTGGCACCCCGAGGAAAAGCAATCTCTAAATTTGAACTTAGAGAAGACTGATAGAAAGAGAGACACTCTTTTAAGAACGGTCTGCATTTTTAGGATTTCTTTAGCTTTAGGGATCTTTTAGAATCTTCCTTGTATTTGGATGTCCATATAGCCATAGTGGCAAAAAATATGCCCCATCCTAGTGAACGCAGATATGGCTATGTTGAAACACACATTTGTGACCTCCAGGCTTGGTCATTACAACTGGTTGTGGCTAGGAATGAAGCCCCACATTCTGAAAATACTCTAATTGGCAAAAATGCAGCTACTGTCTGCTTAGCAACGGCATTCGCTGTGCACATACTACCGAAGTTTCCTCTGCACTAGCTTTCCACTAAATGTGGAGTCAGCTCAGTTAAAGGTCTCTGTCCTGATATTCAAATGTCTCCGTGGAACTGGCCTAGGTGCCTGAGAAAGATCACTTATCCCTCTGTGCCCATTACCTGCAATGACAGCTACTTTCTACTGGAACAATGAAACTGTCATGCAATAATGGGGTGGGGCTCATGAGTGAAAGAGAGAGAACTTTCACAGGAGCTGAACAGAGAATATGGAATTCATTCTTATAAGCACTGAGAACCACAGATATGGTCACTTTCACAACTTCTTGCAAAACTCATTTTTGGACTTGGCTTTCCCTGAATAAAGTTCCTCTGACCTGCAACACATTAGTAAATCAAAACACAGTAAAATTATAATTTAATCAAACTATCTGCTATAATGCTGATAATATCTGTGTCCCCTCCCCCTTTGACTCACCCACCAGTATGGCACCATTTCCACGTCCTGCCCCTGCAGCCGTGGTTTTCCCTGGGGAGGAAGTCACAAAGTTTTTACCCTTGCCTCTTCTATGTTAGGGGGTGGTGAAGGAGACTTACAGACACACAGAAACCAATCTGGTCCATAGACAAGCCTTTCAATATTACCTCCTTCCAAATGTCCTCCAATGGTTTATTAGGTTAAAATTTGCTTTTTGCTCTTTGGCTTAAAAAGTTTTGAGCTTTTGTATGTAATGCCATTTTTATATGAACAAATGTTTACATTAGAGTCTACTGTTGTCAGCCTTTCTTTTTGTATTATAATAGATTATTCATAATCCACTTGCAAAACATGTTCAACAGAAATAATTGTAATCTCCCTGTTTTTTTTTTTTCTGGAAATAAAGCTGCCTATGTAAAAGGTATGAAACATACACATGATCTGCAATCTTCTATTCATTGGTGAGACTGTGTAGGTAGTCCAAGCATTGCACAACAGTGAAAAATGGTCATTGCTAATTGTCCTGTGTGGAACAGGTCAGACTTTTACATGGTGTTAGCATTAAAATATAAAGTTTCTTTCAGAATAACAAATTGAAATTTTGCCAGATCAGAGGGTGCATACAAAACTCCATTCACTTTTGAAGTGATGCCAGTAGACTTTAAAGCATAACAAGGAAAGCTGTTTCTGAAAAACAATGAAATAAGGCTGTACTTCAGACTTTTTATTATGAGGAACCATTGAATGTTTTTTCTTTCTTAGAACTTTGATACCATTCTGAATTTTTTATTAATGCAAATTTCAGAATAACAATGAGTTGTTTCCTACAGTATAGTGAAAAGGCTAATCTTCTTTAGTTTAATTTAGTATATCAAATTTCATTTTAAAAGGATTCCATTTTTAAAACTGCAGTGAAGGATCGTCACTGAAAGTTACATATTTTACCTTGTCTTTTCTTTCTGTGAGCATCTCTTCAATATTTTTGCTCATCCTTATGACATTATGATTTTTAATAACATTGATAGCAGTCACTTAAATCAGTTATGGTGATCTATTCAGATATATTAGTCAGAGGCTGAGATGCTTTAAGTGCCATGGTTTATGAGCCGAAACCAAAACTTGAGTTGAAATTAATATATGCGACAATGCTTAAAAGTCCCTCGGTTGGGTAACATTGTCTTTGCTATGGCAATCAGCCACTTTGCAAATAATTAATAAAAAACATATTTTAAACATAACATAAAGCACATACATTAGGTAAGCTGTTAATCTTCTAGGTAGATAGTCTTAATGGATGAGGCAATTTTGTTCAACGTGAAAGTAAATGTGTTAATTGCAGTGGCCTTTTAATATTGCCTGTTGCACCTTTATTTTGTTTGAACATATTGTTCTGTTTCTAAAACATCTGTTGATTTAAACATAGCCTCACAATATGTTTTCTCAAGTGATTTCCACAACGGTTATATGCTATGTTCATAGCTGTGCTAGGTTCTGATCTTTCATAGTTATTTTGGATTTTGTTACACAGTACAGCATGTCACTTAAGCCAAACAATTTACAAATGGGGATGGAGCATTCTTGACAGGCTTACTATTTGATGGTGGCAATCTTGCAGAATGTAGAAGTAATGTGAACCATATCAGTTTTTTATATTAGAGTTTAGAAATGTCTATTTTATAGGAATTTTGGCAGTATGCTTTCTAATATTAGTTCACTAATAATGAATTGTACATGTTCACTGTGTAAATTCCCAAATGCTGAGTGCTCCAAACTTTGTGTCTGCTTCCAAGATCCACCGATCATTACCAAATCTCAGTGACATCCCGTTGGCATTGTGGATGTTAGTCTGTATGTCTCAGTGATGGACATTTTATTGAGTGCAGTTCTGCTCCCACTGAATCCATGAATGTTTTTGTTATTGATTTCCAAGGAAGCAAGCAAGACTACTGTTTTTGTGAGAGAGTTCTTCATTTTCAGACATACGTCTGATTGTATGTAGCCAGGAGGAAAGTAAAATGTATCACAAGAAGAGATGTCTGCAGCTGGTTCTTCAAATTTTGACTACGTATGCATTTTTTTTTTTTTAAGAGACAAGGTGGGTGAGGTAATATCTTTTACTCGACCAACTTCTGTCCCTTACAATCTGTGTTAACTGCTTATGCTGTGCAGTCTGGTCCATCTTGTATTTATTTGTGACACAGAGTACATTTCCCAGACCTGAAGAAAAAGCACGAAAGCTTGTCTCTGTCACCAACAGAAGTTGTCTAATAAAAGCTATTACCTCACTTGTCTCTCTGATATGCTGGGACCAACATGGCTATGGTTACAGCTACACTGCATACATTTTAAAAGACATTTTTGTTTTAATTAATGTTGGGATTATCACCTCAACTAAAGCTTTAATCAGGTTAATTTTAGCTTTAGAACTAAAATGTATTAGGCCCAAATCAAGGAACTGTACTAGTATGGTACTTATTAGTCAAACTGAATCCTCTTAGTTGTGTTTTTTTTTTTAAAGGAAAACTATCACAGCCAAAAGTTGATGGATAACAAGAAAAACACAGTAGACCATGTCTCAAAATGCCTGGTTTTTGTTTTAAAAAGATATCATAAGATTGTTGAATTAATTTTAAATATTCAAAAAGCTACATTCAGGATATTTCACAGTATCCTGTTGCTTTCTTCATTCTTCTGTTCTTCAGATTCACTTTTTTTCCCCCCCTTTTCAAGGGAGAGTTTGAGACTGGTATTTGTTCAGTTGTAATTTGCAAAAAAAAAAAAAAAAAAAAAAAAGGAAAAGATTTTTTTGGCCCAGATACATCACTGTGTCGAAGCTGTGCTCAGCTGTAGAGGAGAAGGGCAGCCTTAGGAAGCTGGGTTCCATTCCCTGCTCCTTGGCATTCCAGCCCCAGGGAGCCTGTTCTAACTTGCTCCGCTGGTGTAAGTAAGTAGGACCAACAGGGGGGCCTGCTGTAACATCTGCTGCAGCTGGGCTGCTGAGGGCATGGAGTAGGATGACCAGATAGCAAGTGTGAAAAATTGGGACGAGAGGTGTGTGTGGGGGGTAATAGGTGCCTATATAAGAAAAAAGCCCCAAATATCAGGACTGTCCCTATAAAATCAGGACATCTGGTCACCCTAGCATGGAGCCACTTTCTGGAGCTTCCACTTCCCACTGTGGGCCTTATGCCAGTGGGGGATAAGGTGTTGTGAAGCTCTGGTCTACCACACTCCTTCATCTCAACCCTGGAATGCCCTGACCCACATCCCACCCTCCCCATACAGCAGGGTTAGGAGGATGGCTAGAGGTGAAGAAGGGAAGCCCTAACCTTCCACCCCAGCGGGTTCCCCTACACCAGTGGTTCTCAAACTTTAGCAACCTGAGGACCCACATTTTGATTTAAAATTTTTTGCGGACCCCCACACTCCTCACTCAGCCCCAGGCCCTGCCCCCACTCCGTCCCTTCCCTGAAGGCCGCACCACTTCCCTCCCCCACTCCACCCATGCCCATCTTCTTCCCCACCTCTTTCTGCCCCCTGCCCCAGGCTCTCCCCGCTCCTCCCCCTCCCTCTCAGTGCCTCCTGCATGCCACTGAACAGCTGTTCCCCGGCATGCAGGAGGCACTGGGAGGGAGGGCGTAGAGGCTCAGGAGGGAGGGAGGGGGAGGAATTGATCAGTGGGGCCCACGGACCCCTGGAGTACCCTCGTGGACCTGCAGGGGTCTGTGAACCCCAGTTTGAGAAATGCTATCCTATATAAAGGGAATTCTCCACTGCTTTTTTAAGTCCTTAATGGGCCAGAGAATCCAGCCCTTTATGTTCTGTCTGCCTTCACAGAACATACTCTTTGAAAATAAGTATGGGCCTGGTCCTGGCAGGTGCTAAGCACCCTCAACTCATGTTTACTTCAGTGGGAGTTGAGGAAGCTCAGCACTTCACAGAGAGTGTCCAACATCCTTGCAGTATTGGGTTTTACGTAATTAACCTCTGCTACCGTACCATATGGCAGTAATTTCCAAGTAAACTGTTAATTAATATAAAAGAGCGCACCAGATTACTCTGTAGTTAAGCTGTATACTACTGAAGTAGGTTATTCTAATACCATGGGTTGCCATGTGCTGCATATTCATCTTATTCCTCTATGTTTAAGCTAAGTAGATTGGCTTCATAAAGTAAAATAGTAAATCTACTAAGAACTTATTCAGACTTTAAATTAAAGTTTCAATGTTGTAATGTAAATAAATGATTTGAATGATTTAGCAGCTGCACCTATTGAAGTCATTGGCAAAGCTCTCATTGGCTTCAGTGATATCCTGACATCCAGGTGCTTTCAGGGTCGGTTTAAGGGGTGGGCGAGCAGGCACTCATCCTGGGCACAACTTCCACTGAGCACCGTACCTCTGGACTTTCCCCCCCCAATTTGATTGGCTGGCCCTCCCCACTCTCCCCGCACTGATTGGCTGACTGTTTTCTTGCTTGGATGCTGGGAGTGCATGTGTTGGAGGGTGTGTTGCTGAAAACATTTTTCATCCTGGCCTGCAAAACAGCTAGAGCAACATAGGCAGAGCAGATTTCTGAATAAGGTTCTTTAGGAAATGCATATGAAACTTATTAGCCATCTTCAGATTTTGGATGCCATACAAAATCACCTGCTAGTATTTTACTGATTTCTAGCCACAGATCCTCTAGACTGGAGATCAGATCTATTAAGATTACTAGCTAGGCTGTCTCAAAAGGTCTCAGTTCATGCAGTGAGGGTCACACAAAGTAAGACTTTAAAATGCAAAACTCTTACAACTTAAGATAGACAGTAATATTGATTATTCATTTTATTTTTACTCTAACATGATTAACAAGTCAACAATTGCTACAGTTGTCAATGAGCTATTTTAAAATAGGTCCTTCTCTCCTCACCCCTCCCTTTCACCCTGATAATCTGTATGCAGTTAATAAAGCTGAACAAAATCTGCACCCATGCCATCTAGTGCTGTGATCCCGTCATTGAGGTCAGGCCAGATAAGTTTTTTCGATGAGAGATTTCTGCGGGATAGGAAAAGTTGTAGGACTGTGTTGGTGATTCACTAGGTGGCATTCTTCCCTCTGAGTCTGTATTGAATCCATTCCCCTGCATGGTGGTAAAATGCAATGCTGCCGAATAGACTATCTTTTAGTAAGATGCTAAACAGAAGTCCTGACCATCCTTGGCACTTCTCGTAAATGTAGAAAAGTAGAAATGTTAAACATGGTGCTCTGATTATATTCTGCATAATTAAATTATCCTTGCGGTTTCTATGAATAGAGTATCTTGCACTACTATCTTAAATTGTTGTGTAGTAAATTGCTGGTTGCTGTTAAACAGTTGCCATTTTTATCCAGTGGTAAGGTTTATTTGGTGGATGAAGAGATTCCTCTGTTTAGTTCATGCTGTAGAAACTTAAAATATTGTTGTATTAAAGTATTTGGAGTGAAATATTTGTTCTCCTTGTTTAATGCTATTTTTTTAGAGGGGTAGCCATGTTAGTCTGTATCAGCAAAAACAATGAGGAGTCTTTGTGGCACCTTAGAGACTAATAAATCTGTTAGTCTCAAGGTGCCACAAGGACTTCTCATTGTTTTTACTATTTTTTAAATGATGGTGGGGGAGCACTATATACATACAATCAACTTAGCACAAGTTTATTCAAGAAATGATAAATATTATCTATTAAACTATTGAAAATATATTTTTCTCCAATATGGCTTGCCCTATATAGATCTAAAAACAAATATTAAACTTCTTCTTTGTGTAGTAGTATATGTGGCAATGATGGGAGTTGAAAGACAGGAGTAGAGTACAGTAAATAAGTGAATTCTTGTTTCTTAAGTTGCTGTGCTACCAACTTTGATTGGCTTCTAGATTTGTTGCTACTTTCATTTATTGTGGACTGTTCTCTTCAGAAAATAATAGGCTTGTGTACATTAGTCCCAGTTAAATAAAGAAATATTTTTAGACATATCGGTAGTTTCAAAACAAATACTATGACAACAACAATTTCCCTTTTAATTTCCTGAACTCCTTGTATGTACATTTGTGCTGTCCTAACCATGGTTATCTTCAGAAAGTTCTCTGTAGTTTTGGCATGAGTGAGAGGGTGTTTGGGACAATATAGGTATTGCGTATGTGC
Organism: Trachemys scripta elegans; assembly: GCF_013100865.1. Classification (NCBI taxonomy): domain Eukaryota; kingdom Metazoa; phylum Chordata; order Testudines; family Emydidae; genus Trachemys; species Trachemys scripta. The sequence continues at coordinate 208,755,493 of NC_048298.1, read as the reverse complement.
TCTCTGTTCCTCTAAAATAACAGGTGCAGTTGTATCTGTGCATAAATGAAGTTTGCTTGGGAGAGTAAAAAGTACTTGGTTTCAGTCCAGTAGAAGTTAGTTATACCTCTGCATGTAGTGCAGGCTTCAAATGATCCATTTGTTGTGGGACGCATACAAAGACAAGCATGAGCTCTTTTATGTGAATTCATGAGAACAAATGTCAAATGGAATGGATAAACCTGCATTCAGCTGGCCCAAAAACCAAACACCCTTCTTTGAAATCTAATCTCTCGTAGGAAAGGTCCTGAAGGAGGAGAAAACACTGATGATCACTAGAAAGGACATCTGCTGCTCTGTTTCTTAAGTGAAGTTAGTTCCCAAGGTCTTTTTTAAGTTATTACATTATTACAAGAAATTAGTTAACAGATGTGCAGCAGCACGTACACTCATCTAAAAAAATCATAGCATCAGCAAAAATGGTTCTTCAACTTGGATAAATGTTTTGGGAGGAGATGGTGGGGGGGAGGGGAGAAAAATCAAGAAAGTTGCTATTTGATATAATGCAGTAAATTAGCCCTTTTGGCTCTCCAATAGTACTTGCATTTAAGAAGACCTAGATTTAATATGGTGGTAGGGCATATATGTTTTTGTATTGCAAATGGTGTGAATTCATGCTAAGTGCATTTGAAGTGTTTCAATGAAGCATAGTATGAAGATTGTGCAAGCTGGCCCACTCTTCCTAATACTTTGCGAAGACAGCAGCGCTGAATGATAGTTTTCAATAGATATGAAGTTGAATGGTATGAATGGACCCTTTCCAATTTCTGACTGCTAGTATGAATGGTATCTATTTCACTGTCAGTAATCTCAATACTGTGCATATCCAGAGTAGTAACATTTGGCTTCCTGTTTCAAGGATTTCTTTCTTCCATTGTAATCTTTTATTCTTGGACTGTGCAGCAAAATAACACTTAATAGAGTGGGTTGGATCACTTTTGACTAAATGTTTTTTCATCTAAGATTAAACATTTTGTGGAGATGTATCTATTTCAAGAAAGTTTTTATTGGGAAGGTAGACTCTTTAATCACAGAGAAAGGGGTTTGATTCCGGTTTCTTTCTGACTTTTCATTCCAATTGCTCAACATTGCTTTAAGCATACGATTTAGCAAATTGTGTATTAGGGTAATATCTGCATATGCATGCAAGTTATCATGAAACCACAGTAAACAACTCTACAAAAGAAAACAAAGCTTCTGTAATCATGAAACTTTCAGTTATCATCCTGAAATTAGTGTTTTCCCTAAATTGTTGTTTGTTAGCACCAGAGTTCATAATAATTCTCTTGGTTTAGATGAGGCTGCTGGAAGAGTCATGCCAGTGCTGTTAAGGTGTGCAATTTGTCACCTTGTTTGAAACATTAGCATTTGGAAATTCACTTACAATTGCAGTAATTACAAGAGTATTTTAAATGACAATGAAACATTTTGGGCAAAAGAAAATTTTTCTTTGCTGTAAAAATATATCCAATTTAGCATCTAATGTTCACTATAAGATAGCAGGTAGTGTTTGGTAAGGAACATGAGGTTAGATTCTATACAACTTCTAAAATGCTGAAAGTCAGGATATGGTAGTCTCATCAGTGAGTTTTTTTTATTTTGACATTCAGTCTTGGTTAATAAAAAATTATTTCTATCTTCACTTATTTCAGCCTCAATTAATTTTTTGTCCTCTGCATCCAAGCTATTCTATATCAGATTACCGTAAACTAAAGCGAACTGTGGAGTTGCAAGTTCTGTCACAGCTTTGGAAGCAGATGATACTGATGGCCTCTGAATGAGTAAGCCTGGATAAGTTGGATGAAAAAATGATAACAATGCAGCAATCTGACCCATGGGTTGCTGGCAGTGTTTTTGAGGTAGAATGTGATTCCTGTGATGGCATACAATAGATGGAACCCTGTGCATCTGAATTATGACAAATTCTGGTTCAGAGGCTTGATTCTGCAAGATGCTGTGCCATGAGCTCTGATTGTCTTCCTAACAATGTGAGTTCAAGGCACTCCGCACTTTGCAAGGTCAGGCACTTGGTGCATAATAGAATAACTGAAAATTTCATTTAGAAATGAGACAGTTTTAAATGTACTGACTGAGGAAAGAGATTAGGTAACTAAAAGGAATCTTTCTTACTCAAAATACAGATGACCAATAAAATAGAATAACAATAAAATCCTGGTCCAGTCTTTTATTAATATTTAATAAAAAAAAGTAAAACAATGCCCAACCTGAAAAAGGTATGAACATTTGCTTTTTAATATACTGGAATATAATAGCTCGTTGCAACTGAAAATAATATTATTGTGGACTGTGTTGAGAAGGCAGATTATTTTTATCTCTCATTTCAAATGAAAAATTAGTATTCTCATAACTTTACATACATACAAGTTTCAGCTCAATTAAATTGTCTTGGTTTCAATAACTAAGACAGAATTAAATAACATTTGCTGTTCCTAGCAGTTATTATATCTTGAGACATCTCTGATTTTTTTTACACTCCTATTATATTAGTCAACTTCATACATGTCAATAACTAAGTCTACCTTTTACATATGCATGGAGGATGCTGTGTTCCACTGTTAATTAAAACTAGAAATTCTAATCATATGCTCTGTTTTGTATTGAAAGTACTGCCTTGGCAGAATTTCATATTGGTAAATCTTACAAAATCAAAATTTTTGTCATATTGGAAGAATTGCAATGAGACTATGGACTTCTAAAAGAACTGATTGCTGTGTATCAGAGTTTGCTGTAGAATTCTCAAGTTCAAGACACACCAGCAATTAAAAATATCCATATACTGCAAATTCTGGAATGAAAGTGGCTTCCAAATAAGTGAGGTTTTAAAAAAATCAATATTGCAGTCTCCTAATATTATCATTGCAGTATATAGGTACATTTACATTATCATAGTTTAGTTAGCACTTTAAAATACTTATGAAGTAGCCAGCACAGTTGTTTAGCTGTACAGAGGTGATACATAGTTCCTTCATGTAATCATGCTCTCTAAGGATCTTTGACTTCCCCTTAAAGTTACTGTAATGGAGCAGATGGGAAGCTGGAGTTCAGAGGGAGCTTGTAAGACCAACTTAAAAACTATTGCATGCCTTTTTATTAGTGCCATTTCACTGTTGCATATGTGATTTTTGTTTTTAATTTTCTCTGTGTTTTTCTCTGTGCTTAATCCAGTTGCTTTGTCTAGTAAAAATAATTTTGTTTTTTAACTCTTTATAGACGTCATTAAACTTTAAAATATTTCATTTGAATTCCATTCAGAATTAAATGTTCATATAAATTAGAATAAGTTATTAAAGATTTAAATGTTCATAATGCCAAATGTTCAAATGTTCACATGCCAGTTTTTGAAATGAAGTCATACTGGTGAGGAGCTAGAAAGTAATAAGCTTAATAAGGTTTTAAAGGTGTGTTGCAAAACATTAGCCCCTGTAAAGCGTGTAAGATGGTAACAATATACAGTATTTCAGTTGTTTTCCTCTAATGGATCCATCTTTAGTTCTATGATGAACTGGGGCTACGTGTGTACAGTTTAGGATTTCTTATCATGAGTGCTTATAGATAAGGCCCTATCAAATTCACGGCATTAAAAATGCGTCCCGGACCATGAAATCTGGTCTTTTGTATGCTTTTATTCTATACTATACAGATTTCACAGGGGGAGACCAGCGTTTCTCAGATTGGGGGTCCTGTCTCAAAAGGGATTTGCAGGGGGGGTTCAAAGGTTATTTTGGGGGGGTCATGGTAGTGCCACCCTTACTTCTGTGCTGTTTTCAGAGCCGGGATGGCTTTTGGCTGGGCACCCAGCTCTGAAGACAACACCCCGCCAGCAGCAATGCAGAAGTAAGGGTGGCAATACCATATCATGCCATCCTTACTTATGTGCTGCTGCTGGCAGTGGCTCTGCCTTCAGAGCTGGGCTCCCGGCCAGCAGCTGCCTCTCTCCAGCTGCCCAGCTCTGAAGGCAGCGCCGCTGCCAGCAGCAATGCAGAAATAAGGGTGGCAGTACCACAATCCCCCTACAATAACCTTGCAACCCCTCACACAACTCCTTTTTGGGTCGGGACCCCTACAATTATACCACCATGAAATTTCAGATTTAAATAGCTGAAATAATGAAATTTACAATTTTTAAAATCCTATGACCATGAAATTGACCAAAATGGACCATGAATTTGGTAAAGCCCTACTTATAGATATGTGGAGTCACCATTACTGACCGGTCCTGTCGCAGGATGGTACACCCCCGAATGATACAGTGGGGTGATGGTTAGGACTCAACATCCATATTCTGGTGCAAACATGTGGGAACAATGGATGAGCTGTATCCACAGAAAATAATTTTAGTTCAACTCCCCCTGATGGGAGGAGGGAAGGAAGGGTGTGGGAGGATGGGGCTCAGCGGGGGGAAGGAGAGTTTGAGTATGTAGGGCTCAGTGGGGGAACTATGTACTGAGGGAGTGGGACTTGGTGGGATGGGGCCCTACCTATAAGCACTCATGATAAGAATTCCTAAACTGTATACATACAGCCCCAGTTCATCACAGAACTAAAGATAGATCCATTAGAGCAGGGGTAGGTAACCTATGGCACATGTGCCGAAGGCGGCACGTGAGCTGATTTTCAGTGGCACTCATACTGCCCAGGTCCTGGCCACTGGTCTGGGGGGCTCTGCATTTTAATTTAATTTTAAATGAAGCTTCTTAAACATTTTAAAAACCTTATTTACTTTACATACAACAATAGTTTAGTTATATATTATAGACTTATAGAAAGAGATCTTCTAAAAACGTTAAAATGTATTACTGGCACGCGAAACCTTAAATTAGAGTGAATAAATGAAGACTCGGCACACCACTTCTGAAAGGTTGCTGACCCCTGCATTAGAGGAAAACAATTGAAATATATTGTTACCCTCTTACGCTCTTTATGGGGCTAATGTGGGGGTCTGGTTGCGGGTGGTTGGGCTCAGTGGGGTGGGGGTTCGGGTAAGGGGGGCTTGTTGGGGTCATCCAGGTATGGGGAGAGGGCTCATTTTGGGGGAGGGGGTTGATGGGCCGGCTTAATGGGGGAGTCCCAGCTGCTGCTGAGAAGATGCTGCATGCTGAGCTCCCCCTTCCCTACCTTTCTCTCCATCCCCCTTCCCCATCCTATTCTCCTTTCCCACTGCCTCTTCCCAATCCCATACCACTTCCCCTCCTCACTGTCTCCTGTCCCCTCCCCTCCCCTTTCTTCTCCCCACTGTTCCGTGCCCTTCTCCACCTTCCTTCCCCACTGCCTCTTCCCTCCCCCTTGCCCCATTTCTCCTGCCCCGCCCTACCACGGGCACTCACCCTTGTACAGAAAACAGGAAGGCTCCCAGCACACAGAAGGGAAGCATGACCAACACTAGGACCCAGAAGGCAGCATCCAGCTGCAGAGTCAGCAGTAGGAGCTAAATCATCCTTCAGCTGGGCAGCTTTGCACTTGCAGAAATGGGGGGCAGAGGTGCATGCCCCCCGTGCCTTGCCTGTGTTTGGGGAGCAATGCTCCCCCCAGACGACATCCATGGGTGTCCCCAGGCCTGCTGCTCTGGGCACCAGAAACCATGTGGGCACATGACTGCTTTTGTGGCTTCCCTTTGCTTCCCCGTCATTTTCTGCAGGGAAGCAAATAAATCTGCAGCGGGATCTGAATTCTGTGCCCATGCAGTGTTGCAGAATTCCCCCAGTAGATATGATAGAGAGATTTAGACATTGCTAAGGAACAAATATTTCAATACATTAAAAAACTAAACTGTTTTGGAAAACAGAAATTGCTTTATAATCTCTTCAGTCATGTGGTAGATTTTGAAGGAACATCCAAATGCTGCATGAGATAGTGGTATAGGTGTGACTTTCGCCAATGTATATTGCTATGGAGTACAGTACCACTGGAGGTACCATTTTTTTGCTCACATACAATTTAGGTCCTAATTACTCTTGGATATTAAAGACCCTGTAACTCAGGGATCGGCAACCTTTGGCCTGCGGCCCGTGAGGGTGAGCCCCCTGGCAGGCCAGGCTGGTTTGTTTACCTGCTGCGTCCGCAGGTTCGGCCTATCGTGGCTCCCACTGGCTATGGTTCTCCGCTCCAGACCAATGTGGGATGTGCTGGCTGCTGCTTCCCACAGCCCACATTGGCCTGGAGCGGCGAACCGCAGCCGGTGGGAGCCGCGATCAGCCGAACATGTGGACGCGACAGGTAAACAAACAGGCCCAGCCCGCCAGGGGGCTTACCCTGGCGGGCTGCGTGCCATAGGTTGCCAATCCCTGCTGTAACTCCTTTTGGAAGAGTAAGGGTGTTAGACCTGGAGTTTTAAACAAACTCCAATTTGGGTAATACTGTACTTTTTGCTACTGAATATTTCCCTTTATACATAATGTGTTTCTCATATCCTCTCATGTAAGGTTGCTATGTATTTCACCCCAGAATTGGCAGCATTCTCGTGATGGGCGAAGTGAATTCCTCATTTTGTATTATGCTGAAAGAAAATGCTCAGAGTTCTCGGCTCTAAAACTTTGTATATAAAAGATTATCATCTTTAGATGCACTGAAAGTGTTCCTAATTGCCTACCTTCCTTTTTATTCAAAAGAAGCTTTTCTAATAAGTTCTTTATACGGCTATCTAATTAAAAAATCTCCATTATATTATTCTACATATATCTTGTTTGGTATGAAAAATTATATTCTCCTTGGCAGATTTATTTCTTGTTGATGTTAGTTTAATTGGACTCCACTGTACCGAATTTGTATAAACTAAGAAATAATAAGGCATTAAAACATTTTATACATTTGAAAATACAAAAGCCAGTAATAATAATAGAGAGCATTTTCAGTGTTCTTTGTTATAAGAGACCATTAGTTCCACATGCATAAGTGGCTCCGCCTTATGGCAAGGCTAAGTTGAGGGAAATTTTAGTTTGATACATTTAAACCTAGGAATTTTTTTAAATAAAGATAATTATAACTCACAATGTGCCTTAACTAGCAACATTTCTAAAAGCTGTCAGACTGGAAAAATGTTTTTTTAGTGAAGAGGCAAAACTGTTCTTTCCCAAGTGCTCCATGTCAGGTGCAGCCCTTTTGAATTGTTTTAAGTTATTATGCTGTTCCAGCCACCACTTCACTTGTTGCACTTTTATTATTCAGAACTGATTTAAGTGTGCATTGGAGAAGCTTGAGCACTGGCAGGGCACTTTTCCTTTTTACAACTCATCTGGAGCCTTGGCACTCCAGGTAACACTGTTCATCACTAGAAGAGGCTACCTGGCTGTCAGAATGAAGGGTAGCCATATACATATTTGATGGAAGGGAAATGTCAAAATGTTGAATGGACTAATTAGAACATTTTGTTGACATTGGCATCTTCCTGTGGAACAACTTTGATGTTTTGGTGAACCCCATATTTTATCTGGCACATATTTGTTTGAAAAATGTCAACGAGCTATAATGTACTCTTATCTTTATATTTCCAGGTGCCATTTTCCCCTTTTCATTTATAGTACCCTGATCAGGACCTCATGCTTTCTACTGAAGTTGGCCCAGAATCCAGAATGCTATTGCAAAATCCAATATTCCTCTAAAATATGTAGGAATGGGAGTTTTAAAAAGCACTCAGCATTGACCTAAGTATGCATTTAGTGAAGTCAATTAAATTTTTTCCCATTAACATCAGTGAGAAGAGAGTTAGGCCAGTGCTAAGTGTTTTCAGAAAATCCCACCCAAACATTCTTTCCCTTATGCTTGTGAAGATTGTATTGGTTTATGCTTGGTTGGCTTAGTCTACTTGAATCTCCAAACAGCCCAAAATTAGTAAAAAGTAAAGTTGAGAACGGGCACATTTACCTCAACGAGAGATTACATTTGAAACTTGATGATCAGTTAAAATGTCAGCATTAACTACTTTGCTGCTGTTTGAGACAGAAACTGTTTTATGTGTATGTTAAGTGCTTAGCACTATGGCCCTGATAATTCTGGATGGGATCTTTGAACACTATTGGAATATAAAATATTAATGTTTAGCCAAAACATCAGCATACTTATTTATTGTGCCTGGACTGTGAAAACAGTGAGATGGTTGATTGCTGTCAAAAGTTGCTGGTACAGGTAATCAGAAGATCAGGCTTCATTCTTCCTCCCAGATAAATCTCAAACCCCTTTCTCCTGTGGTCCCAACTGAAAGGGGAACTGGAGGCATATTCCTTCTCCAGTACCAAAAGCTGCAATTGTGGCTTGAGCACCAAAACCCCCATACTTCTTTCTGCCCAGCTATCAAAATCTCCAGCTCTCTCCTGACAACTTCTTGCTGTTCTGTTACGTGTAGAGACACAAATCTGCAACATGCTGAAAACAGAAAATTTGAGTAAAACGAATTGATAAATATTCTAACACTGAAACTCCTATTGAGTTTATTAGTATTTATATTTAATAAATAATCTTAGTGTACGAAGATAAAATATGTTGAGGCTCCATTGTGTGAAGTACTGTATGAACATTATAACAAGTGTCTCTAGCTTAAAGAGCTTGCAGTCTAAAAGACAAGACAGAAAAGATAGATGAGACAAACATGCAGCCGGGGTGATAAATGGGGGAGGATGGGTAACAAAAATAAAAGGTGTGCACATTTCTTGGCAAAGAAGAAGTCATGGAAACTTGCCACCTGCTTAGTTGTTATCCTGGGTTTAATATGAGAGAAAACACTTATTCATAATTAATGTATTCTGGATGTACACTTTGGGACCCCACTGTGTTATGTGTCATATGGATATGTTGTAAAAGATAGTCTCTTATGATCTTGATTAAGGCAGTGCATAACAGATGGGTGAAATCAATAGAGGGAGGAAGAGACGGTAAGAGTAATAAGTGTTTTCCCCCCATAGGTGAGCTTTGTGAACAATTGATAGTCATGGAGTACCACTAGATATAAGATATCGTCACTTGATATAAATTGGAGTAGATCCATTGGGTTCTGATTTAATGTTTGTTCATGGAGACAAATTTGTACTGATGAAACATAAACCTGTTTCAGAAATCATGTAAAGCTATAATAAAAATTTATGTGTCCCTCAGAACTTAATATGATGCACCACACTCATCTGGAGGAGAAATGGGGCTTCTAGCTACTGAATTTATATTTCTTTTGCTGCAGAGTGCACAGGGCTTGAAAACATGAGTTTTATGAAGTTTTTATAATATTGCCCCTTTTTGACCTGAGTGAAATCAAAATTTGGGGTCATGGGGACGTTCCAGTTGGAAGTGGAAATTGATGGTGTCTGGTATTTTCTTTGCCATTTATGTGCATGTAATGTACAAACTCCTGTGTCTCTGAATACATATAGCAGGAAACAGGTTCTTTTGCTCACAGCACCAAGAACACTCTTTTTTGGCCTGCACTCATGAGCCAAAACCCCTTTTCAGGGTCAAACACCATGCGTTCAGCTGCTCCTTCTGGCTGCCTGCCTGTTTCTGTGTCTCTCCCAGATTTTGTCTCTGTGTTGGGTTGTATATACGTGCGCCCCCCTGCTCCCCCCCATGCTGCAAAACCCTCTGTCTACTCAGTCCAAACTCCTGGGCGGGTTCACAATCTCCTTTTGTCATAGTTGAGGGGCTTCTAATTAATTTATACTGACATTTATGATAATTGAAGGATGCATTCACACCCAATCTCAAAGAAGTTTGTGATGCAAGCGGTCACCAATACCTTTGAGCATAACCATATATAACTGTGGGTATGTCTACACTACGGGATTAATCCGAATTTATATAATTCGAATTTTGGAAACAGATTGTATAAAGTCGACTGTGTGCGGCCACACTAAGCACATTAATTCGGCAGTGTGCGTCTATGTACCGGGGCTAGCGTCGATTTCCGGAGCGTTGCACTGTGGGTAGCTATCCCATAGCTATCCCATAGTTCCCGCAGTCTCCTCTGCCCACTGGAATTCTGGATTGAGATCCCAATGCCTGAGAGGGTCAAAAACATTGTTGCGGGTGGTTCTGGATAATCCTCCCCCCCTCTCCAGGGAAGCAACGGCAGACAACCGTTTCGCGCCTTTTTCCTGGGTGAACAGTGCAGACGCCATACCACGGCAAGCATGGAGCCCACTCAGCTCAAGACAGCAGTCATGAACATTGTAAACACCTCGCGCGTTATCGTACAGTTTATGCTAAACCAGAACCTGCAAAACCAGGCGGCGAGGAGTAGGCTACGGCAGCGCGGCAGCGATAGTGATGAGGACATGGACATGGAATTCTATCAAACTGCGGGCCCCGGTGCTTTGGAGATCATGCTATTAATGGGGCAGGTTATAGCCATGGAATGCCGATTCTGGGCCCGGGAAACAAGCACAGACTGGTGGCACCGCATAGTGTTGCAGATGTGGGACGATTACCAGTGGCTGCAAAACTTTCACATGCGTAAGGGCACTTTCTTGGAACTTTGTGACTTGCTTTCCCCTGCCCTGAAGCGCCAGAATACCAAGATGAGAGTAGCCCTCACAGTTGAGAAGCGAGTGGCGATAGCCCTGTGGAAGCTTGCATCGCCAGACAGCTACCAGTCAGTCGGGAATCAATTTGGAGTGGGCAAATCTACTGTGGGGGCTGCTGTGATGCAAGTAGCCAAAGCAATCACTGAGCTGCTGCTACAAAAGGTAGTGACTCTGGGAAATGTACAGGTCATAGTGGATAGCTTTGCTGCAATGGGATTCCCTAACTGTGGTGGGGCGATAGATGGAACCCATATCCCTATCTTGGCACGGAGCACCAGGGGACCCAGTACATAAACCACAAGGGGTACTCTTCAATGGCGCTGCAAGCACTTGTGGATCACAAGGGACGTTTCACCAACATCAACGTGGGCTGGCCGGGAAGGGTTCATGACGCTTGCGTCTTCAGGAACACTAATCTGTTTAAATGGCTACAGCAAGGGACTTACTTCCCGGACCAGAAAATAACCATTGGGGATGTTGAAATGCCTATAGTCATCTTTGGGGATCCAGCCTACCCCTTAATGCCATGGCTCATGAAGCCATATACAGGCAGCCTGGACAGGAGTCAGGAGCTGTTTAACTACAGGCTGAGCAAGTGCAGAATGGTGGTAGAATGTGCATTTGGCCGTTTAAAAGGTCACTGGCGCTCGTTACTGACTCGGTCAGACCTCAGCCAAACCAATATTCCCATTGTTATTGCTGCCTGCTGTGTGCTCCACAATCTCTGTGAGAGTAAGGGGGGGACCTTTATGGCGGGGTGGGAGGCTGGGGCAAATCGCCTGGCTGCTGATTATGCGCAGCCAGACATCAGGGCTATTAGAAGATCACACCAGGAAGCGCTGCGCATCAGAGAAGCTTTAAAAACCAGTTTCATGACTGGCCAGGCTATGGTGTGAAAGTTCTGTTTGTTGAAAACCCGCCCCCTTGATTGACTCATTCCCTGTAAGCAAACCACCCTCCCCCCTTAAATCACAGCTTGCTTTTAAAGGAAATAAAGTCCCTATAATTTAAAAATCATATATTCTTTATTAATTGGTTATAAACCTAGGGAGAGAATCGACAAGGTAACCTGGGTGAGGTTTGGGAGGAGGATAGGAGGGAAGTAAAAGGCCACTGAAAAAATTCAATATAATGACAGCTTTTTGGTTGGGCTGTCCACTGGGGTGGAGTGGGAGGGTGCACGGAGTCTCTCCCCTCTACCCCTCCACGTTCTTACGCGTCTGGGTGAGGAGGATATGAAACATGGTGAGGGGAGAGGGAGGTTATACAGAGGCTGCAGCGGCAATCTGTTATCCTGCTGCCGTTCCTGAAGCTCCACCAGACGCCGGAGCATGTCCATTTGATCACGCAGCAGCCCCAGCATTGCAGCCTGCCACCTCTCATCTCGAGCGTCCCTCATGACTTCACGTTCACTGGCATCTTTCCTGTATTTAGATACCGTGTCCTTCCACTCATTCAAATGAGCTCTTTCATTGCGGGTGCATTCCATTATTTCTGAGAACATCTTGTCTCACGTCCTCTTTCTCTGCTGTCTTATCTGAGATAGCCTTCGGGGCGGAGGAGGGAGGCTTGAAAAATTTGCAGCTGCTGGAGGGATGAAAAAAAGGAGAGAAGTTTTTAGAATGATACATTTTACAGAACAATGCTTATACTCTTTCATGGTGAACAACACTATTCACATTACATAGCACATGTGATTTCAGTACAAGGTCGCATTTTCCATCTTAATATTGAGTGCCTGTGGCTTTGGTGTTAGAGATTACAGACGCAGGTCCGGGCAACAGAATTCAGCTTGCATGCGGCCATGGTAAACCATTGTCTTTCGGCTTCTGCGCCCTCCTTTCCCACATACCAAGCAAAGCCCGTTGAGTGCTGCGGTTTTCCTGTTAACCTTCAGCAGCAGAAACCAAACTAACCCCCTCCCCCCCATCCAATTCTCTGGGATGATCGCTTTATCCCTCCCCGCATCGCGTGGCTGGTATCAGGGAAGATCCCTGCTAGCCAAAGGTGAAAAGCTCAGCGCCAATTCCCCCCCACCCCCACGCTTGGCTAACTGCAGGAAAGGATTTCTTTTCAGCCACAGGCAAACAGCCCAGTAGGAACAGCCACCTCTGTCCCCTTAATTAAATTCCCGTATTTCAACCAGGTTACCATGAGCGATATCACTCTCCTGAGGATTACACAGCGAGATAAAGAATGGATGTTGCTTGAATGCCAGCAAACACTGGGACCATACGCTGCCAGGCTTTGTCATGCAATGATACCAGATTACTTGCTACTAGCATGGCGTGGTCGTGTCCTACCATGGAGGACGGAATAAGGCTGCACTGCCCAGAAACCTTCTGCAAAGGCTTTTGGAGGACCTGCAGGAGAGCTTCATGGAGATGTCCCTGGAGGATTTCCGCTCCATCCCCAGACACATTAACAGACTTTTCCAGTAGCTGTACTGGCCGCGAATGCATCC
>NC_048298.1:208699765-208712783 GCF_013100865.1 Trachemys scripta elegans | reverse complement strand
GGGCTCCTCCCGTCCTCTTTTTTGCTTGCTGAAATATGGTAACCCTAGTTACTGTGACGGGTTGGATCACAGAAATCCCCTTGGGAGCTGCCACCTGATGTGCAAAGACTACCTCTGCTCCTGTTTTCCCTGCCAGTTCAGGACTCCAGCACCCTGTCTTGCTGAGCCAGACTCTCCCATCTGCTACAACACAGACCTAGGGTCTGAATCACTTGCCCTGAAGCTGCAAGTTTACCTGAAAACGGCTCACAGAAGTTTGCTTGTCTTTAGCACTCAGATGCCCAACTCCCAATGGGGTCTAAACCCAGATAAATCCGTTTTACCCTGCATAAAGCTTATGCAGGGCAAACTCATAAATTGTTCGCCCTCTATAACACTAATAGAGAGATATGCACAGTTGTTTGCTCCCCCAGGTATTAATACATACTCTGAGTAAATTACTAAATAAAAAGTGATTTTATTAAATACAGAAAATAGGATTTAAGTGGTTCCAAGTAGCAACAGACAGAACAAAGTAAGTTACCAAGTAAAATAAAATAAAATGCACAAATCTATGTCTAATCAAGCTAAATACAGATAATCTCACCCTCAAAGATGCTTCAGTAAGTTTTTCTCAGACAGGACACCTTCCAGGCCTGGGCACAATTCTTTCCCCTGGTACAGCTCTTGTTCCAGCTCAGGTGATAGCTAGGGGATTCTTCATGATGGCTCCTCTCCCCCTTTGTTCTCTTCTACCCCTTTATATATCTTTTGCATAAGGCGGGAACCCTTTGTCCCTCAGGGTTTCCACCCTCCCCTCACTGGAAAAGCACCAGGTTAAAGATGGATTCCAGTTCAGGTGACATGATCACATGTCACTGCAAGACTTCATTGCCCACTTGCCAGCACACACATATACAGGAAGACTAACAGGTAAACACAGCCATCTGCAGACAATGGTCCTGGTTAATGGGAGTCATCAAGATTCCAAACCATCATTAGTGGCCCACACTTTACATAATTACAATAGGCCCTCAGAGTTATGTTTTATATTTCTAGTTTTAGATACAAGAGTGGTACATTTCTACAAATAGGATGATCACACTCAGTAGATTATGAGCTTTGTAATGATACCTTACAAGCGACCTTTTGCACGAAGCATATCCCAGTTGCATTATATTCACTTATTATCAAATCTTTATAAAACTATCCCAGTTACATTATATTCACATATCATGTTTTTATAAAACCATATAGACTGCACAACGTCACAGTTACTATCTCTTTACTATTTATCTATAGATTATACTTTTAATAAATGTTTATCCATGTAAGTCCATTAATGGCTATTAGCCAGGATGGGTAAGGAATGGTGTCCCTAGCCTCTGTTTGTCAGAGGGTGGAGATGGATGGCAGGAGAGAGATCACTTGATCATTGCCTGTTAGGTTCACTCCCTCTGGGACACCTGGCATTGGCCACTGTCGGTAGACAGGATACTGGGCTAGATGGACCTTTGGTCTGACCCGGTACGGCCTTTCTTATGTTCTTATGTTATCCAGTTGCCTCCCACTAGTGAAAAGGCAGACTTGAAGCTGGAAGGAAACACAGTTAAGAAATCTTCAAGTACTTTATATACAGTATCTCTTTTTTTAAAAGGATGCTTTATATTTTACAAATGACCTATTTATAGCACAATTATTACTTGCAGCCAGATGCATGATAGTACATTTTTTTGGGGGGGGACTACAGATCTACAACATTAGATACACAGAGGAAAAGGAAGTATGGGAAATCTGTTCAATGGAAAAAATGACAGACTGCCTTATGTCAGGATCAAGTATATTTTAAAATATATGGCTACCATTTTTGGAATTTGAACAAAATAAATACACAGATAATGAGATGAGCTTGACCAAATACATATAGATGTTTTAAAGGTAACAAATACAAATTATGAATCTTTAATACTTGTATAAAAATTAATGTATATTTATAAGATGTGAAAAGTTCTAGTTATATAGTATAAAAAGATATCATCATGTAGTTTCCAGATCCATCATTTAGGTTTTGCACAAAAGGTTTTACAAATCCTGATATTAACAGAAAAGTATTAAGAACTTAAAATACCCAAACCTGTTAGAATTTAGACATCATTCCTCTAATAATGATAAAAATAAAATAATTAATGATAGATATCCCATCTCCTAGAACTGGAAGGGACCTTGAAAGGTCATCGAGTCCAGCCCCCTGCCTTCACTAGCAGGACCAAGTACTGATTTTGCCCCAGATCCCTAAGTGGCCCCCTCAAGGATTGAACTTACAACCCTGGGTTTAGCAGGCCAATGCTCAAACCACTGAGTTATCCCTACCGCCCCCCCCCCCCCATATTTCAGCATTGTTTTAATGCAGTAGATCTCAAATTACAACTGTCAAACAACCAGTTTTCTACATTGTTCTTTCCTCCAGTCTCCAGGGCAATCAGAACCGACAGAAAATGCTATGTTGAATTGGTTCAGAACTGGAAGATGGGTTGACCAGAAAGAAGGTTTCTGTTTTGTAAAGTGATCTGCAGAATAAAGTGAGGGAGGCAGGGAGAGAACCAGCATGCTAGTGCATTAAAACCAGGAAGTAAAACAGACTAGAAGGAAAAGTGCTGGTTGACTAGTAGGTTTTCATTATCATAGCTGAGTGAATTGCAAAGACAATGCGTAAATGATAGAAATCATATTAGATAAATAATAATTAAAAATTCTAATATGTATTAATAAGAACATAAGAATGGTCTGACTCAGTATGGTCAATGGTCCATCCAGCCCAGTATCCTGTCTTCCAACTGCGGCCAGTGCCAGATGCCTCAGAGGAAATGAACAAAACAGGGCAATTATCAAATGATCCATCCCTTGTCGTCCAGTCTCAGCTTCTAGCAGTCAGAAGTTAGCTTTTTAAATTATTTTTTACGCATCCTTGGCCAGGACCATGTTTGTGTTTGTACAGCACTTAGCACCCTGGGACCCTGATGTGGAATGGGGCCTCTGCATACAAACCTTAAATAATGTATTATTAAATATAATCTTCACCTGAGGTGTCAAACCTCTTATTGGTTGTTTTTTGTTTTTTTTTTGGGAATGTGGCCCTGCGAACATGGGCAGAGGACTCAGGAGGAGCAGGGGCAGCCGCGCAGCCGGAGAAAAGCGGCGGTTTCCCCTTCAAAGCGCCGCTTCTCTCCAGCCAGCTGCGTGGCCACCCGGTGCTCCTCCTGAGTCCTCCAGTCACGTTCCCCGTGCTCCTGCAACCCGCACCTCCCGCCTGCTCCCCTGCCCCTGTAGTGCAGCCCCTCCCCCCCGAAGGAGATGTGCCGGTGCTGAGCTGCCTGAGTGCCCGGCCCTGGGGCTCCCTGTTGTTGGGGGGAGGTCCCATGCCAGGACACCCTGTGTTCACTGTTAAATCTGCCCCTGAGCCGTGCCGCCCAGCTGGAGCCAGCCATGTCGCCGCGCTGGCGGCATGTGAGCTGAGGCTGAGGGGGAGGGGGAACAGCAGGAGAGGGGCCGGGGGCTAGCCTCCCCATCCGGGAGCTCAGGGGCTGGGCAGGACGGTCCCGCGGACTGGATGTGGCCCGCGGGCCATAGTTCGCCCACCTCTGGTCTAGGCTGTAAATGCAAATTCACTTGCTAATGTGCCAAGTTCAATATCATTCTTTATGAAAACATTAATTTTATAAAGGAAAGTTTTAAGGGCATGATGGAAGCTTCACTGTGATAAACTATCTGTAGATATTTTCACTTTGTGCTAAGCATGTTTGATAATGCTTGGACACCTTACTGGAGGATTTTTTTTTATATATAATGTAACAACTAAACTATATTTATTTAAAAAAAAAACATTTTTTTCTTAGTAATGATGGGCTTAGCTTGCAAATTTGGATCCAGATCTAAATTTCCTCAAAATTGAGGTGTATGCAGATGTTTCATGTAGTTTCTGGTCTATCTCTAGTTCATAACTAAACTCTCAAATTGTGCTGAGGCTTTAAACCATTCCAACACCAGCCAAAGAAGATCTTTCAAATTAAAGTATCAAATACCATGATGAATGCCTACCATCCTCCTCCCCCTTTGCAGCCAGTCAGAGCACACTATTTTGAGTAAATGCCTGCATTCCCCAAATGAGAGATGGTATTAAAGTTGGCTTCGTTCAAAGGATTCCCGACTTTTGCTGCTTTGGGTTGTTTGGCAGGCTTCTTCCTCCCTCTCCCCTTTACCTCCAAGACATTTCTATTCCCATTGACAACTACACAAACCTTCAGCATGCTTCAGCATTTTTGGTGTGCAAAGGCCACAGCTGTATGTTGAACAATATATCATTTATAATCCAATAAAATAGTCCTAAATAAAACAATGATAATCTCTTACATTGAGAATAATAATAATCAGGGACATTGATCCTTGGTTTTCATAGAAATATGGACGGAATTGCAAAATTTGGGTCTTCTCACTGCATTTAGCAGTATTCTCCACATTTTAAGTTTTCCTTACAAAAAAAGAAAATGGATTTAGCTGTGAACTTTTGGCAATGTCGAAACTATCTTTCTGAGTTGGCAGGTGGGTATATTGAAACAAATAGCACCCAGAGGAGTGTGAATTTTCAAGTATGTCAAGAGCAAACTCTGCAGGCATGAAAACAGAAGAAATTTTAATCACGTTGGCAGGACAGGACATGAATTTAGCTTAGGAGTGTTATATCAGAGAAGCGGGGGATGCCTATTTCATCCCATCTTTCTACTGAAACCCTTCATATTGCCCCAATCACACTTCTTTGCTTCCTAGATCCAGTCTAATGTGAAGATCCCCATACTTTCTCTACTGTTCCTTTCAACTTCTATAGGATATCGCACCCCTTCTCCTGATAAAGAATAGAACAAAATGGAAAAATAAAAACATTAATTCCTACTACTTTGTCTCCTTGTTCATTTGTGGTACTTTGCTAAATTAGGTTGCTACTATGTGCATGCTGTTTCCTCTGGTAGGAAAAAACTTCATACAGCCATAACACAGATGCACAATGGATCCAAAGATTGTGCTGACAACCTTAACTCTGTATGGAGTGTAGTTGTAGCCATGGTGGTCCCAGGATATTAGAGAAAGCAAGTGGGTGAGGGACAATACCTTTCATTGGACCATTTTGAGCCACACAGAGACTTGAAGAAGAGCTCTGTGTGGCTTGAAAGCTTGTCTCTCTCACCAACAGAAGTTAATCCAATAAAAGGTATTACCCTTAGGCCACACAATGTGAACTACTATTTAGTGGGGCCTGGGTTGGAACCCAGTGAAGCATGGAGGGCTCAAGTTCCCCTATCCCTGGCCACAGACTCTTGCTGCTGGGCGACATGGGGGTCATGGACTCTCATCGCTGGGTGGTATTGCTGGTATCAGACAACAAACCCCTCTACACATGGTGGAGAATGCAGGCAATGCCCAGGTTCTGTTAAAAGGGCCACTGGAATACCAACTGAAGTGACCCAAAACTGAAAAGCTTTGCGTCCCCGTCCCTCCCCGCCCCGATTTGTTAACCTTTTGAATATCTTATTTTTATTGCATTTTTAGCTCATTTCATGACTTTGATGCATGATTTAATCCTGTCATATAAGATGATAAATTTGCATGCTAGGATCTGTAAATCTGAATTTATTCACACCGTATATAAGCAAATAAAAAAATGGTTTCCTCTAAGTTTATAGAAGTTTTCATAATTTTAAAAATAACTGAAATGTACTAATATCAAGCAATTGAACTGTGTACCAACATTGGGTGGGCCAACATTAAATAGTGTTACAGTAGGTGACAGCCTTAGAATGTTAACCATAATCCTTTAGTTCAAAAGGTCGCTTTTCTCACCCTTACTCACACAAACTGAAGCACAGCTTCAGAGAGATACAAAGACTGACCAATGGCATTTTCAAACGATAAAACAGCAAGCAATGTCAGTCTCTTGTTGGCCATCATCGATTGAATGTATGTTTTAATGAGCCTGAGCTTTGAAAAGCTGCGCTCACCATTCACAACTGTGACGGGCAGCATGAGCAGAATCTTCAAAGCTATCCACACATTAGGAAAAATGTCCTTTAACTCTGCATCATGAATGAATTGGAGAACTTGGAGTTGTGAGTGCTTCCCGTGTTGCAAAATGTGACGGACATTGTCCAATGCGACAGAGAGATCTTTATCATTGATGATGTCTGAATGTTCCTCATGTGTCAGAGTCCGATGAAGGTCCGTACAGTTGCTCAAGAGTGTTTTCCTGTCTGTCAGCAGCTTACTAAGGTCATAAAAAACTGCCCAGATCTTATTGTGGTGCTTCATATATCCAAACCTTTCTTTGCTGCTCAGGCAGTGTCAGTAAGCGAGCAAAAAAAACACCCTCTTGAATTTTTCTTCTGAGCTTCCCATCATCTCATCTCTGCTTTTGGAACCAAACTGTCTCTTCTTCCAATGAATACAAGTTTTCTTGAAGACAGACTCCTATGTTTTCTCTCATTTCTTTGGCAGTAGTGATGGCATCTTCAAATTGGTTGTCTCTGTAGGCCACAATGAAATCAAGGCAGCTTCTCAGCATCTTTTATTTTCTACGGGAGAAAACAGACAGTATTAGGGAGAGCAAAAGTCTATGTTCCGCAGTCCTAGAAAGTCATCAAACATTCTGTTAAGTATGGCGAAAGAAGTAACAGTATTTCTTGTTGCGTAGATAGGGGTTCGACAGATATCTCTGGCATCTCATTAAATATGTCCTTTATTAGTTGCTACTTACACTCTTCAAGTCTTAAAACACAAGTACACTTTCACAATTACACAATAAAACAAGGTTTACAGTACCACAACTGGGCTCTTACTTCACTTTGTTCTTGTATCTCACTGACTGACTGGTGACACCGCACCCCTTATACACCCACAAGGGCACGGCTGACAACATTCTAGGAGGTTCAAGGAAAATGTAGTTCTCAGAAAGTCTGGAAGGTTCCATGAGATTCTACAAAGATCTAGAACATTCTAGGAGGTTAATGAATAATGAGTCCACATATGGAATACCTGAAACATTTTACTTCAAACATTCTATTTTTCCTTTTGCCACTAACAACAAAAACAGCACCCTGAGCCTGGTGCCCCCCAATCCCAGCCACCACAGGCAGTCGCTTGCCCCTAAATCTGGCCCTAGTTTTCGATTGCTCTTTAAGTAAGAAATAGAATGACAAAAATAAGCGACTTAGAAAGGATGTTCTAATTTGGGATAATAGGAAGAAATGCAGCTCATTCATTATTGTGGCAAACTATTCTCAAAATGTCCTGTAGTCCTACATTTTAATTATGGCTTTGCTCTTCCTTGGTTTTATGAACTTGGTGAGGCAGGCAGTTGCCTATATTTCTCTCTCCCTACAGACTGTCTGCACAAGTCTCTTTTATACCTGAGTGACAATTAAAAATATACAAGAAGCACAGAAAAAAAAAAAAAAAAAAAAAAAAAAAAAAGGCTATTTGAATGCAGTTTTCTTTAGAACTGACATATACTATATGTTTATTGAATGGCTCTATAATGACTCATTCTTAATTTGTATTATTAGCTGGTAGTGATATGAAACTAGTTTTTCTGATTACATCAATGTTTCATTTGATTATTCCCACACAGTCTACGTAAGCAATGTGGGAACCGTTAAATGAAGAAATAGCAAAAGTACTTCTTGGCCTTTTTTTTTTTTTTTTTTTTTTGGCCTACTATGAAAAGACATCAAATGTCTGCAATCTGTTTTAACACATTTTTTTACATATATAATTCATGTTGTAGCGTCAGGAAAAAAATGTTCTGCCAACAGTTTGAAGTACTGTATTTAGTTCCTTTCAAAAAAATACATGTGCCATTATATGAGAGATTTCAGATGTGAAATAACTTGGAAAATGCGATTCTCAAATTTCAAAAGCCTAACAAGGCCTCTAACAGCTTTCTGGTAAAGTATGTGAATATGGATTATTCAGAAAAATTCAGTGAAAACTATTTTCATATGTTTGGGGGAGTGGTGCATGTGTGGGTCTGAATAAATGCTTTTTGTGAGTCAGTAATCTTTGAATACAGTTAGGCCTTGGCTACACTTGCGGATTCACAGCGCTGCCGCGGCAGCGCTGTGAAGCGTAAGTGTAGTCGCGCCGCCAGCGCTGCAAGAGCTCTCTCGCAGTGCTGCAAGTACTCCACCTCTCCGAGGGGAGTAGCTTGCAGCGCTGCAGGCGCTGATTACACTGGCGCTTTACAGCGCTGCACTCGCTGAGCTCGGGGGTGTGTTTTTTCACACCCCTGAGCGCAGCAAGTGCAGCGCTGTGAATTGCCAGTGTAGCCAAGGCCTCAGATCAATCCTTTTCTCAACTTTAGTTGTACTTTAAGGTTTACATCAAAGGGAGGCAGCACCTGCACAAATTGGAATGTAGGAATGTAAGGTGGCCTTTTTTTTGCAAGGGAAGTGACAGGGAGAAAGTGCTGCTACGTATGTATCATATAACAGTGCTGGACTTTATTCCCCATGTCTCTATACTGAATGTAACTGGTAGTGAGAGTCCTGGAAGGATATGGCAGCACTTGGGTGAACTGAGGACCTCCCGTTCAAATGATGGGAACAAATAGAATTGACACTTCTGGACTAGAAATAGGGATTCTACCTTTGGAGGAGGTAATAGCGTCTATATTCTGTGAAAGAAGCAGGATCCTCTTAAACATGCGCGCGTGCACACACACACACACACACACACTGTGCCACGGGTGTGTATCCTGGTTTATAATCTTACACTTTTTATACATTTTTTTCTTTAATGAAGTTTGGATACTCAAAGCATCAATTCTTGTCTTTCCTTTTACTAGTAACAACAACAATTAATAATAATTAATAAATATCAAATGAACTGGCTAATGTGGTAACACATCCAAAATGACAGGCCATATTGTTTTGGCATGGCAGATCATGAGTGTTTCTACTTCATTTAAATCATCCCTTTTATCTATTGATGGCAACCAAAGCATAGAGTTTTTGATCTACCATTTGTCCTCAGTGGTTCCAGCTTAACCAATCCAGAATTCCTTCTCCCCTTTTTTGAGTATTGATTCAAGAGATAAGAGGGTAGAGACTTATTACATCAGCTCTCATTATTGAACACCAGACTACTGCCTTTTCCCTTACTAGAGAATAGGGGGACATTTTTAGCTTTCCAAGAGCCAAGCCTATAAATTCAAGAATTAGAAGGTGGAAGGAGTATTCAGTGTAAAATGAGTAAGAACACCATTTTCTGTTAAAATGCTTATTTTTCTCTTAATATGTTGCTGTATGTGTCTCTTTCAGTAAGTGGACAGCTACTCAATTAGAAGGGGAAAAGGAGTGCTGAGGGCACAAAATGATAGGTTGATGGTGTGGTGCCTCTATGAGTTTGTTTACACTGTTGGGGGAGGAGAAGAAAAGCGTGTTCTTATATCAGGCTAGCTAACCTGCATTGGCTAAGTTGGGCAAAAAAATAGCAGTGAAGACATGGCAACTTGGATCAGCAATTTGAGTTAAACTGTAGGGTAGCCCGGAGTTGAACTGTGTGTTTGTGCAGTGTCTAGAACAATGGGGACTTAATCTTGGTTGGGGCTTCTAGTGTACTGTAATACAAATAAGCCATGTGATGTCCTCCACAGAAGACTCTGTCAGGCTGGAGTATATAGAACATATTCTAGGTAAATGTACTTGTGCTGGGATGCAGACTTCTTGCTTTGGCTGGGATAGGATCCTGCAGCCATGACCCAGTGGTGCTGCTGGGGGAGGCCACATCGTGGCATAGAGGTTTGAGGACTGAATCCTGGCAGGACCATTCAGAACTCCACTTGAAAGCCTCTCTGAGCTGAGGTAATTAGATGTATCTGCACCTAGTTATGCTCAGAACCTCAAACAGGCCCAGACTACTTTCATGTGGAAAGTGAATGGGATTTGCTGTCTAGAAATCAGAGAGGAAGATAAAATTTTCCTATTTACATGGTATGATTATGTATGGTTTGTTTTTGTAGTTTGAAGTATAAGGATTTAAGATGCATGAAGAGATTATGGCCGTGTGTGTGATGTTTTAGTTGCTCTCCAAGAGAGAAAAATCATATAAAATGAAAACAAAACCCCATAGAATTTTCTGTACAACCTGGGACTCCTGTGAAGTTCTTATTCAGCAGACATATGGGTTCTTGCACTCACATGCTGTCTTACTTAGATTTTTATTTTTCTGATTATTCAGTAAAAGTGTTATCTTTAGTTCCCAAATAAGGTAATAATTATTAAAGGGCAGATTGCTTATTTCCTTTATATCAAGATGAGGATGGTGGAAACTCCCATTACGTCTTGTGATTTTTTTGTTTATTTGTTAAAATGTCTATAGTAAAGATATGCACAGTAGTTGTAGCCATGTTGCTCCCAGGATATTTGAGAGATAAGGTGGGTGAGGTGTATGACCTGAAGAAGAGCTCTGTTTGGCTTGAAAGCTTGTCTCTCTCACCAACGGAAGTTGGTCCAATAAAAGATATTATCTTACCCACCTTGTCTCTATAGTAAAGGTAGTTCATTTCAAATTAGTTTATGGATATTGCTTTCTGTTAAGTAATGCTACTAAATGACTCCAGGTAACTCTAAATATAATGTACTTAACTAGGAGTTTTATTAAATCTTACATAGTGAATTTCTAGATAAGTAACTTATAGGACACCTTATAACTACCAGGTTGTCGGGTGGGATTGAACCTGGGTTCTCTGGAGCTAAATATCTGGAGATATTTAAGAGTAGGTTAGATAAATGTCTATCAGGGATGGTCTAGACAGTATTTGGTCCTGCCATGAGGGCAGGGGACTGGACTCAATGACCTTTCAAGGTCCCTTCCAGCCCTCGAATCTATGAATCTATGAATCTATGAATAAATGCATGAGTCTCCGCTACATGAGCTAAAAGCCACATGGCCCTTAGCTAAGGCTGTAGAGCAGACTCCTTAATCTCTAAGTGCCACTAGAGGAGACAGAACACCACGCCCAGGAGGTGTGAGGGTTACACAAGCTTCCCCATAAATTCTGCCAGTTTTGGGCCTCTCCAACAAAGACTACTAGTCCAAAAAAACAAAACAAAAAAACCCACTATAACAAATGTCAAGTACTGTGGTGGGTTTTGCTGCAGGCAAAAATATGTAGTAAGCTAGACTCAAATTAAGTCTTAAACCTCATGTTCCACATAGTTTTGCTCACTCTTTGGGACAGAGTCTGTCCCCTATTCCAACCACCATACACTGTTCTATTAATATATGGCAGCTATTAACACACTGCAGCTGGCCAGGGAAGATTCCCAGCAGCATAGGTTTGCCATAAGTGACCCTAGGCTGCTGTCTTTGGAAGACCTGGCATAGGAGATGTGCCAGATTCACATGCATAACACATGGCACTACAGGGATTCAGGGCTGCCATAAATGGAGGAACCAAGGCTGCTGTTTTGGCCCTAGGAGCAGCCAATAATCTGGAGCATGCAAAGGTGGCATAAAGCCACCTTCTCTGCTCTCTATGCAGCATAGAATTAGATCCTTTGATTTTTTTTTTTAATGCTTAAACATTTTGCTTATCCTTCATGGGCTTTTGCTTATTTAGTCCATTTTAGTTTGACTTTTTATTTGTGAAGTCCAGAATGTTGTTAATTTTCCCCCCTTTCCCTCTCTTCTTGTAGGTCTTGATGATTGCTTGCAGCAGTATATTAAGAACTTCGAGAGAGAGAAGATTAGTGGGGACCAGCTACTGCGTATTACTCACCAAGAACTGGAGGATCTGGGAGTCACCCGGATTGGCCACCAGGAGCTTATCTTGGAAGCAGTTGACTTGCTCTGCGCATTGGTAAACTTCCTGGGAAAGAGGGGAGGGGAAAAAAACAGGAAATATATGTTAGTTGAGAAATTGCTAAATAGTTCTACAACTTCTTGACATTAAATGCCAAATTGCTTATATATTGTAAAATACGAAGTAGTGCATGCCATCATGCTGCGCTGCTGATTAGACAGAGGCTTTTAATTTAATAAACTGATGTCACAGATTTGAGGCTGAGAGGCTTGCACATCAACCTTAAGAAAAAATCAGCCCATCCTAGATCAACTCCCCTTCTCAAAGGCTAGTTTCTATTCAAATTGAAATGTGAAATTGTTGTATGAGAGGGCAATAATTGGATTCTGGTTGCCCTTTAAAAACAAAAGGTCCTGATATTAATCAAGTCAGTTTCCAGTGTCCCTGTCATGCACTCCCTTAGAGTATTATAAATTACATGTTGGATGATTATTCCAGTTTGTTAAAACATAGCTGCTTTTATTTTACAGTAAAAAGGATTAACTGTTGAAATAATTATCTAATGTGTAAATAATTTGTACGCTTCCTGACATCTGGTTACAGACATGAATGGTATAACACTCACTAAGAAGGTTGTCTGCATTCTCAGCTGTGGGATAGGTGCTACTACTGGGCATGGGATTATAAAATGAGAAGATAGTGGGTGATTCCACTAAAATGTTCTTGATTTTTCCAAATTACTGGGGTTTTTAATATGAGCTAGCTTTTAGAGCTTCAGAAGCATCTGTAGGGAAGCCTAATCCCAGTGGAGCAAATCCAAGATGAAAGATTCAAGTGCTCTTCAGGGGGCTTTGTAGTCCTGTGTATCTGCCAAAGTTGTTTTTCCATGTGACAAGGCTGTAGGTCGTATTGTCATGTCTTTGGTGGGAGTTTGGAGCAGGGACGGGACTCAAATTAAAAAGAAGAGGGCAATACAATAAGACAAGAAATAAGATAGAGGTTGGGTTTTGAACATACTTCCCCCTAAGAACATTCTGTACAGTTGTACCACTGTTGACAATTATCAGGGGGTAGCCGTGTTAGTCTGTATCTACAAAAACAACAAGGAGTCTGGTGGCACCTTAAAGACTAACAGATTTATTTGGGCATAAGCTTTCGTGAGTAAAAACCTCACTTCTTCGGATGCATAGA
>NC_048298.1:208655063-208699381 GCF_013100865.1 Trachemys scripta elegans | reverse complement strand
AGAGAGAGAGAGAGAGAGACAGACACACACGGGAATCTTCTGAGAATTGCTGCAGATGTGCAGAGGGATGTAAAGTAGGTTACTTGCTACAGTATAAAGTGCAATGAAAATATAAAGAAAACAAATCTTAATTAACTCAGAAGAAACAACATTGAAATTAGTGTGTCTGGAGTGGCTGCACAATAGTGTGCACCAGACAGATTGTTACACTGAGCGAGCATTGTTTGTTATAGCTGGTATATGCTTGTTTCCTCATGCTCAGTTACTATAATTTATTTTTTGAGAAATAGGTGCACCATATATTTATAGTTACCACACACATAAAATAATATAATGGAGTTGGATTACATACACAAAATATGAGGAATTTGTAGTGAAGGTTAAGCATCATGCTTAGTTTGTGCTTTTGTCTAGACATTGGTGATCAATGTTATGTAGAGGTATGTAAGAAAGATAGGGTATACTAACCTTATTTAAGCAAGTGCTTAATTGATTACCTGTACCACCTTTCCTAAGGTTCTTTTAATTTCAATTGCTTAACTAAAGAAAAGGATTCAAGTTGAATTTAGTTTTACTGAGTTTATTAAATATCCTTAACACTAGCAGCTAAGAGTATAAGGATGTAAGACAACAAAAATAGTATTGAGTTATGATTTGGCTAGCACAAACTAGAAAATTGGTCGATATAACCATTTACATTCTTCAGACTCAAATCACACAACCACAATAGAAACAATACTTACATGATTGTGGAGCTCATGTCTGAAGGATGGTGGAATGATTTCAGTGCAATCAAAACATAATGAAAAACTCACTACTTTGATTAATCTTCCTTTAGTAACACCACCACAATCACGTGTTTAAACTCAAACTCCCTAGGGATATTCTGGAGTTCACTTAAGTGTATTAAGAAACCATGGTGATGAGTGTGGTATAAAAAACTAGGTAACCAGATTAACCACCAGGGAAGGATTTCCTCTCTTCTCCGCTTCGTCCCCCATTCTTTTAATTTCTTCTGTGAAGTCTGAAACAACTTTTTTTTAAAATCCCAGACAGATAGTACAGTGGGGGCTATCCAGTTTATTGCACTGATTGCAGCATGATTGCAGCCTTGTGTGCAGGTGGCATATATGTGAATTCAGTGCCAGCAACTCAAGGCCCTCTGAGACCAAGTACAGGCTCTTGAGACCAGAGGGGCTGAACTAGAAGAGCTAAGGGAGATAGAGAGGTACGCAGATGAGACTTTCAGGGAGACAGTAGAGCAGTTCGACCCCCAGTCTGTTAGTCTCTTTGCTGTAGAGGAAGATGAAAATCTTGGGGAAATAGAACATCAAGCTGGAGTGGAGGGAAACAATCTCATAATTGAGCCCCCCTCCCTTCTAGATGATGTCCTCTTACAATGAGGATATCCTTCCAAGAAAGGAGATCTCTGTTAGGATTTGATTATCAGAAACATAGATAGTTGGGTTTTTGATGGCTGGGAGAACTGCATGGTGAATTGCCTGCTGAGTGCGAAGGTTGCTAAGTTCTTAGAATCATAGAAGATTAGGGTTGGAAGAGACCTCAGGAGGTCATCTAGTCAAAGCAGGAACAACACCGACTAAATCATTCCAGCCAGGGTTTTGTCAAGCTGGGCCTTAAAAACCTCTAAGGGTTGAGATTCCACCACCTCCCTAGGTAACCCATTCCAGGCTTCACCACCCTCCTAGTGAAATAATGTTTCCTGATATCCACCAAGACCTTCCCCACTGAGACATGTGAATAGATTTATGTGCAGTGCTGGGGAGGAGCCGGTGGTCATGGTACATGTAGGTACCAGTGATGTACTGAAAGATAAGAGAGAGATCCTGGAGGCCAAATTTAGGCTTATCTTTAGATAAGAAATTAAAGCCCATGACCTCCTTTGTAGCATTCTCTGAAGTGCTTCCAGTTCCATGTGCAGGGCCAGTTAGGCAGAACTGCAGGCTCTCAATGCCTTGATGTGATGATGGTGTTCAGCGGAAGAATTTAGGTTTATTAGGAGCAGAGGCACATTTTGGGAAAAGAGGAGCCTATAGAAGAAGGATGGGCTCCACCTAAACCCAAATGCAGAGCCACATTGCAGGCGTGTAAAATTAAAAAGGACATAGAGGTGTTTTAAAACTAAGGGCTGGAGAAAAGTGGACAGGAACAGAGGATAATGGGACATGGTAATCCCACAGTACAAAATATGTAGAAATGACAGAGCAGGTTATGCTGGTGGGAAAGTGGCAGTATATGTGACAGAAAACACAGTCAAATATAGTAAAAATCTTAAATTAATCTGACTGTACCATTGAATTTTTATGGATAGAAATTCCATGCTTGAATGCCATTGTGGAGAAATTAACTGAATTCTTTGCATCGATCTTCACAGCCGAGGATGTAAGGGAGATACCCAAACCTGAGCCATTCTTTTTAGGTGACAAAGCTGAGGAACTGTCCCAAACTAATTGTCATTAGAGGAGGTTTTGGAAACAAATTGATAAACTAAACAGTAATAAGTCACCAGGACCAGATGGTATTCACCCAGGAGTTCTGAAGGAACTCAAATGTGAAACTACTAACTGTAGTCTGTAACCTATCATTTAAATCAACTTCTGTACCAAATGACTGGAGGATAGCTAATGTGACACCTGTTTTTAAAGAGGGCTCAAGAGATAATCCCGGCAATTACAGGCTAGTAAGCTTGACTTCAGTACTGGGCAAACTGATTGAAACTATAGTAAGGAACAGAATTGTCAGACACATACTGTAGATAAACATAATTAGTTGGGGAAGACTCAACATGGTTTTTGTAAAAGGAAATCATGCCTCACCGATCTGCTAGAATTCTTTGAGGGGGTCGACCATGTGGACAAGGGGGATCTAGTGAATATAGTGTACTTAGATTTTCAGAAAGCTTTTTGATAAGGTCCGTCACCAAAGGCTCTTAAGCAAACTAAGCAGTCATGAGATAAGAGGAAAGATCCTCTCATGGATTGGTAACTGGTTTAAAAGATAGGAAACAAGGGGTAGCAATAAATGTCAGTTTTCAGAACGGGAGGGAGGTAAATAGTGGTATCACACATGGGGTCTGTACTAGGACCAGTCCTATTCAACATATTCATAAATGATCTGGAAAAAGGGGTAAACAGCGAGGTGGCAAAATTTGCAGATGATATAGAGCTACTCAAGATAGTTAAGTCCCCGGCAGACTGCAAAGGGCTACAAAAGGATCTCTCAAAACTGGGTGACTGGGCAACAAAATGGCAGATGAAATTCAGTGTTGATAAATGCAAAGTAATGCACATTGGAAAACATAATTCCAACTATACATATAAAATGATGGGGTCAAAATTAGCTGTTACCACTCAAGAAAGAGATTTTGGAGTCATTGTGGATAGTTCTCTGAAAACATCCACTCAATCTACAGCGGCAGTCAAAAAGCGAACAGAATGTTTGTAATCAATAAGAAAGGGATAGATAATAAGACAGAAAATATCATATTGCCTCTATATAAATCCATGGTATGCCCACATCTTGAATACTGTGTGCAGATGTGGTCACCCCATCTCAAAAAAGATATATTGGAATTGGAAAAGGTTCAGAAAGGGGCAAAAAAAATGATTAAGAGCATGGAACAGCTTCCGTATGAGGAGAGATTAAGACTTTTCAGCTTGGAAAAGAGACGACTACAGGGGGATATGATAGAGGTCTATAAAATCATGACTGGTGTGGAGAAAGTAAATAAGGAAGTGTTATTTACTCCTTCTCATAACACAAGATCTTGAGGATATTGTGAAGGCCAAAACTATAACAGGGTTAAAAAAAGAACTAGATAAATTCATGGAGGATAGGTCCATCAATAGCTATTTGCCATGATGACAGGGATGGTGTCCCTAGCCTCTGTTTCCCAGAAGCTGGGAATGAGTGACAGAGAATGGATCACTTGACGATTACCTGCTCATTCCCTCTGGGGCACCTGGCATTGGTGTTGGAAGACCAGGATACTGGGCTAGATGGACCTTTGGTCTGACCCAGTGTGGCCATTCTTATGTTCATAATAAGAGTATAGAAGTAGGAATATACTGCAGAGCACCTGCCCAGGATAGTTTCGGTGATTTTGAAATGCTCAGGGAGATTAGAGAGGCTAGAAAAACAGAAAACCCAGTAGTAATGGATGATTTAAACTATCGCCATACTGTCTGGGAACATGCCACCTCAGGATAGGATGCAGAGATAAAATTTCTAGACACTATTAATGACTGCTTCTTGGAGCAGCTAGTCCTGGAACCCACAAGGGGAGAGGCAGTTCTTGATTTAGTCCTAAGTGGAGCACAGGATATAGTCTGTGAGGTGAATATAGCGGAAACATTTGGTAATAGCATCCACAATGTAACTAAATTTAACATGCTGGGGGAGGGGAGGAGAATACTAAAGTAACCCATCACAGTGGCATTTAACTTCCAAAAGGGGAACTACACAAAAATGAGAGAGGTAGTTAAGTGGAAATTTAAAAAGAACAGCCACAATAGTGAAATGCCTGCAAGATGCATGGAAGCTTTTTTTTAAAAACACCATAATAGAGGCTTAAACTAAATGCATACTCCAAATAAAAAAAACAGCAAGAGGAAGAAAAAAAAGTCACCATGATTAACCAACAGAGTAAAAGAGGTGGTTAGAGGCAAAAAGGAATCCTTTAAAATTGGAAGTCAAATCCTACTGAGGAAAATAGAAAGGAGTATAATCTCTGACAAGTAAAGTGTGAAGTATAATTAGGCAGTCTAAAAAGAATTTGAAGAGCAACTAGCAAAAGACAAGAAAACTAACAGCAAAACAATTAAGTACATCAGAAGCAGGAAGCCTGCCAAACAATCATTGTCAGCACTGGATGATCGAGGTGCTAACGGACCACTCAAGGAAGACCCAGGCCATTCTGGAGAAGCTAAATAAAATCTTTGCATTCGTCTTTTCTGCAGCGGATGTGAGGGAGGTTCCCACACCTGAGCCATTCTTGTTAGGTGACAAATCTGAGGAGGTATCCCAGACTGATGTGTCAGTAGAGGTGGTTTTGGAATAAATTGATAAATTAAACAGTAATAAGTTACCAGTACCAGATAGTTTTCACCCAAGAGTTCTGAAGGAACTCAAATATGAAATTGCAGAACTAGTAAGTGTGGCATGTAACCTATAATTTAAATCTGCCTCTGCACCAGATGATTGGAGGATAGCTAATGTAATGTGAATTTTTAAAAAGCCTCCAGAGGCAATCCTGGCAATTATGGTCAGCAAGCCTAATTTCAGTACCAGACAAATTGGTTGAAACTATAATAAAAAACAGAATTATCAGACACATCCATGAACACAACATGTTGGGGAAGAGTCAATTTGGCTTATGTAAAGGGAAATCATGCTTCATCAATCTATTAGAATTCTTATTGAGTGTCAACAAGGATGATCCAGTGGGTATAGTATACTTGGACTTTCAGAAAGCTTTGACGAGGTCCCTCACCAAAGGCTCTTAAGCAAACTAAGCAGTCATGAGATAAGAGGAAAGGTCCTCTCATGGATCAGTAACTGGTTTAAAAGATAGGAAACAAGGGGTAGCAATAAATGGTCAGTTTTCAGAATGGAGAGTTAAATAGCAGGATTCCCCAAGCATCTGTACTGGGACCAGTGCTGTTCAACATATTCATAAATGATCTGGAAAAGGGGTAAACAGTGAGGTGGCTAAATTTGCAGATGATACAAAATTACTCAGACTGTGAAGCATTACAAAGAGATCTCTCAAAATGTGGGTGACTGGGCAATAAAATGGCAGATGAAATTTAGTGTTGATAAATGCAAAGTAATGTACATTGGAAAACATAATTGCAACTACACATAAAAAAATGATGGGGGTCTAAATGAACTGTTACCACTCAAGGAAGAAATCTTGGTGTCATCATGGATAGTTCTCTGAAAACATATATTGAATAGGCATCAGCAGTCAAAAAAGGTAACAATCTTAGGAGCCATGTAGAAAGGGATAGAATATAAGACAGAAAACATCACAATGCTGCTATATAAATCCATGGTACGCCCACACCTTGAATACTGCATGCAATTCTAGTCATCTCATCTTAAAAAAAAAAAAAGGAATTGGAAAAAGGAAAAGAGAAGGACAACAAAAATAATTAGGGGTATGGAACAACTTCCATATAAGGAGAGATTAAAAAGACTAGGACTGTTCATCTTACAAAAAAAAATGGTGGGGAAGGGGGATATGATAGAATTCTATAAAATCATGAATGGTGTGGAGAAAGTGAATAAGGAAGGGTTATTTGCATCTTCACATAACACAAGAATTAGGGGTCACTCAAAGAAATTATTAGACACCAGGTTTAAGGGCCAAAAATATAACTGGAATCAAAAAAGAATTAGATACATTCATGGCAGATGGGTTCCTCAATGGCTATTAGCCCAAATGATCAGGGATGCAACCCTATGCTCGGAATGTCCCTAAACTTCTGACTGCCAGAAGCTGGGAGTGGACGACAGGGGATGGATCACTTGATAATTGCCCTGTTCTGGTCTGAAGCATCTGGTACTGGCCACTGGACCATTGGTCTGACCTGGTATAGCCATTCTTATGTTTTTATGTTTGAGTTCTGTGGATTGGGATTTAGGAGGCTGTTTCTTGACAGCATTTTAAAAACTATGGGTCAGACCTTCGGATGATATAATTTGGCATAGCTTCTCTGATTTACACCAGCTGAAGATCGGTCACCTAATGAAACCATCCTTGAAGTGCAATCTATTGATGGAGAACGTGGTGGTGGGGAAAGGAAACCCCCTCTAAAAGAAGGAAATAATACTTATTTTTTACTTTGAGTCTTGCGTAGGTCACGGGGAAAGTAACAGATACGGTGTGCTTAGAAACTTACTTAATGTCAGTTGCCTAAATTGCTATGGCTGGTACTAGAACTTGGTTATATTCGGTGCATTCAAAATTGTGAATATTGAGGATTACTGCAGACAGAGCAGCAGTGAGATTTGCCAGAGAAAATATTGATGCGCATCCATTATGAAATTAGTTATCATTAACATGAAACATTTCTGTGCAAATGAATGGAAGAATAGAACTACTCTATCCACGAATCAGTCCTCTTAAGAATATACTTTTTGTCTTAATCTCATCTTCTGAAACCATTTCCTAGACAGAAATCCTTTCCCTTGCCTTTATCACTAGTTAGATCTCAAAATTACATTTGTCAATAATGGTGAACATTAAACTTAATCAGCCCTGTGCTACTGAGAGAAGATTCCATTTAGGAATGGAAGATCATATGTACTAAAGTTAAGATTTATTGGCAATATCTTCTTGTTCATAGGAGTAAAATTACTTATCCTTTTTATCATTGGCCTTTATAAGCTACAGTTGTATTCATATATATATAGCTGTTTCTTTCTCATCTTTGGCCTGAACTAAACGACAGAATCAAAAGTCCATAACTGGTCAATAAAATGAGGACGTAAAAGGATGTCTCCAATAGCCCACACAGGTCACTTTGAAGGTTCTTATTGCTTTTTTAAGGTGTAGTTGAACAGTTCACTTAGAACCTTGTGGGAAAACTATATTAATGCTAAATGATCCCCCTCCCACAAAATGACAAAAACAGAGAAACCATGGGTAGGGGCCTCAAGAGATGAACACCTCAGTGAGGAGAGGATCCATTTGCAGAGATATCCCATGCACACATTTCTCTCTGGACTTCCATCCCCTGGGAACAAGGCCATGGAAACTGTAACCAAACTTGATGGATTCCCAGGGCGCTGAGGGAGGCTAGGCATCTGGTTGGAGGGGCTGTGTTCATGCATGGGCTTTTTGTCTGGTGCTGCCATTGGAGCTATGTCAGTCATTAGGAACTCCTTATGGCCCCATCTGGCACCAGGACTCCTGAGAGGAGGTTCTGGGGAAAACATAACAACCTCAAAGCTGTTTTACCTTTTATGGGGAGTCTTTGAAGGGACCTGATGGGGATGATGATTCCCTTTTGCCTTTGCTTATTCAGTTTTCTCCTGGTCCATCTAGCCTCCATCCCTTCCTCACACATGTACCTCAAACCCATGTAGGAGGGAGGAGGATGACACTGTGATGTTACCTGATTTCCCTTTCTGTGGAGAAGTAGGCCTGTGCACAAAACTGCCTCTGCCTCTCCCTCCATGTGAAATTAAGGGGTTTACAGTCTGTGTTGTGGATCTGAATTTGTATTTATTTATGTAATTAATTAATTTTAGTGGCTGCTTATAAGAATTTAAAAAGGTGCACACCCATTCAAAGGAATTGGTGTTTAAAGATGTCCATTATGGAATAACAAGTTTTAAACTGGTGTCACATTCATGACAATGCCAGTGGTTTTACTGCTTCCTTTAAGATATCAGTCTGAGATCTGGGTGTGATGTTTACTACCATACAATAGTATTCTGACATCCTAAATTATAGAGGAATGAGAGCAATTGGCTAACTAGGACCACAATGATCTATTTGAGAGAACATAGAGAAAAATAAGGGTAATTACTGCTTTGTTTTATGGACTCTGATTAAATTGGACTAACAAAATAATTGTATACATGCTTTATTAGTGATAATCTTCAGTGTCATAAGCAGAATTTGCCTTTCTGATGCCCCAGTAGATAGTGCAGCGATACAGAAATTGCTATCTGAAAAGCATAGATGGGATTGCTGGGAATAATATCGTCATTTATGTGAGACTCTCAAACTCCAAGGAGTTGTGCAGAATTGCTTTCCCTCACTTTAGCAGTATAGTATTGATAAACATTGCAATCACTTGGGCATAGTTTGTTTTTCAGTCCGCAAAAATCTCATAGTAAATGTTAGTAATAAGAGAAGTGTTGTTGTAGCTGTGTTGGTCTGAGGAGAGGAGAGACAAAAGATGGGCAAACCAATCATTTATTGGACTAACTTCTGTTGGTGGAAGAGACAAGCTTTGGAGCTTCACAGTGCTCTTCTTCAAGTCTGGAAAAGGTATCCAGCGTGTCACAGCTAAATTACAAGTCGGGACAGACTGCTAAGCATAAGGAGTATCATACGGAGTATCATCAGACAATTATAACCCATGCTTGATGGGGACCACATTCTGAAAGAAATCTTTCCCAACCCTCCTCTTCTGGCCTTCAAACTACCCCTCCCCCCAACTCACCAAGCTTATCATCAGAAGCAAGTTCCACACACACCGGGACACACCAATTCAAAGCAGCACCAGACCCTACCAAAACAAGAGATGCAAAACCTGCAGATGCATCTCCACTGTTACAATAATCAATACCCTCTACAACATACCTTTCAAGATCCATGTGTCCTGCATGTGCCTATCACAAAATGTGGTGTACCTCAAGCAGTGCATCAAATGCTCCAACTACAGCTATGTGGGTGGAACCAAGCAATCAAGCTCTCAAATGAACTGAAACAAAAAAAAATGATGAAAGACAAAAATATCCGATCAGTCATAAGAACGGCCATACTGGGTCAAACCAAAGGGCCATTTAGCTCAGTAGCCTGTCTTCCAATACCAATGCCAGGTGTCCCAGAGGGAATGAACAGAACAGGTAATCATCAAGTGATCCATTCCCTGTCTCTCATTCTCAGCTTTTGGCAAACAGAGGCTAGGGACACCATCCCTGCCCATCATGGCAAATAGCCATGAACTTATTTCGTTCTTTTTCTTAACCCTGTTATAGTCTTGGCCTTCACAACGTCCTCTGGCAAAGAGTTCCATAGGTTGACTGTGAAGAAATACTTCCTTTTGTTTGTTTTAAACCTGCTGTCTATTAATTTCATTTGGTGACCCCTAGTTCTTGTGTTATGAGGAGTAAATAACACTTCCTTATTTACTTTCTTCACACCAGTCATGATTTTATAGACCTCAATCATATCCCCGCTTAGTCATCTCTTTTCCAAGCTGAAAAGTCCCAGTATTATTAATCTGTCCTCATACGGAAGCTGTTCCATGCTCTTAATCATTTTTGTTGCCCTTTTCTGAACCTTTTCCAGTTTCAGTATATCTTTTTTTTTTTTTTTTGAGATGGGGTGACCACATCTGCACGCAGTATTCAAGATGTGGGTGTACCATGGATTTATATAGAGGCAATATGATATTTTCTGTCTTATTATCTAGCCCTATGGGCAGATACTTTTCAAAATATGATAGCTTCATATCTGACCTCTTAGTCCTTGTCCTCAGAGGAAACCTGTACATCACTTTAAAAAGACAAGCCTGGAAACTTAAATTCATAACTCCTGCTAGACACTAAAAATCATGGTCTCAACGGAGACTGGTTTTATGGTTCATTCCAACAATTTGTAACCTACTTACCCCTTTTTGTCTTGAGACTGCAGAGGCGTTAATTGCCCACTTCATTTTAAGTGGTTTCTTGCAACATATGTTTACCCCTTATGGTTAACAATCTGTTCCACCTTGTGTTTAGCTGGGTCATTCTGTGGCACTCTGGTTACCTGCAGAAGAGCTCTGTAAAGTTCCAAAGCTCGTCTCTTCCATCAAAAGAAGTTGGTCCAATAAAAGATTGGACCGTCTTGTATCTCTTAGTAATTACATAAGTCATTTGGAATAAATAATTATTGAAACAAAGTTAGTCATCTTATTGTTTTGTATTTATGAAGATGAAGTGTGAGGAGCGCACACTGTACACTTATAAAACAGCATAATTTAAACACTGTAGATTAACCTGCTTCGCAATGTTGCTTCAATGCGAAGGAAGGATGATACATTTCTTAAACTTTGTTTTGGCATTTAAAGACCCTGGGAGAGGTGGCAAGGTCTGAAAAATATATAGTGTCAATGGAGCTAGTAGCAATGCCTGTGGTTAAGGGTGCCTAACACTTCCCATTATAAAAGCCTGTTTTCAGTTATTTATATGTTTATAACTTTGCTAATATCTAATAGTTTGCGCTGAAATTTTCAATGCTGGCTGTTTGCCTCAGGCTTTTTTTTATTTTTGCTTTTTGCTTCAGCTAAAATGGTTCAGCCATTTCTGAGAATGAAGCTTGGGAAAAATATTGTTTGCCTACGTTAAAACACACACACACAAATTTTGCAACCGTTTCATCAAACACCTCCTTGCTTTGCAGCAGACTTGAAATTTGGCAAGGTGGTTGCCCTGGTGCCTGGCCAAGTTTAAAATCTCAGTTTGCACAAGCTCAGTAGAGACTTGTTCAGTTTGGCGGCTAAATTCTCCACCAGAGAATCTGTTTGTATTGAGCATGCTTTTCTCCAGCAAGCAACATTCTCCAGCCTAGTGTTGCAGGGCCTGACCAGGACTTTTCTGCAATTGCTTCTCCTGGCTGATTGGGTGCTCAGGGCACAGGAACTAAGAGCAGGCAGACTGTCTTTTTTGTGCTCTCAATTATCCCTGTCTATCACCCATTCAGTGAGGTTGAAAAGGAGGAGGCAGCTACACCGGAATGCAGAAAGGTGAGAAATGTGATGTGGGGGACAAGGGAAGAGAGGGTTCCATAAGCTAGAACAGGCAGGGGACAGGAGCTGGGGAGTGAATCAGAGCAGAGTGGGTAGGAGCTGGTGGTGAGGTATGGTGGGGGTTTGGATAGAAGTAGAGGGGGAGTGAGGCTAGGGGCACAGGGGCAGAAGGGTCTATAACCACTAGAGCACATACTCTCCTCCAGAACCTGGAACTGAACTCAGAAATCCTGAGTCTTCACATTCCTCTGCTGTCAGCAAATAACTGAATCCCAGTAGCAAAGTATGTATCTCATCTCTCCTCTGTTGTCTGCTCCACATAGAGGATAACAGCCTACTACAGCTACCATTTACTCTGTTACTTCAAATGGTAGAGGTTTGTGCATCGAAATATTCAAACCTTGCTGATGTACCATGTGGTGTCAATATTCCACATGAGGGAATGTTTTATTTGTCTTCTTTTGACATATTTTTTTAAAGAACATTATTAGGGCTGCAAAGTCAAGCACTTTGAAGTTGGAAAATGTCAGAATTAAGGTTTCATGAAACCTTAATTTGCCCCCCCCCCGTGCATTTGCATCATTATAGTCTTTAATTATACAATCACACAGAATGTTTTTTACAAGAAATTGCCTCATTCAGAGAATGGGTAAAATAATAATTCAGAGGAAAGAAAATGTATAACTTCATCCTTGTAAATTTTATTCATATCATTGAGAAATGTCAGGCATAATCAAGAAGTTACATTCCTAAATATGTAATTTATTATTTAAGATGTAGTGCAGTTATCTTGTAGACTTTAGCATTTATATTTTCAAAAGGCTGTCTTGATGATTTAAACTAAAAGCATTTTTAAAAGATCCGTAATTATCCTTGTCTTTAAAAATATTTTAGGTGTAATGACAA
Organism: Trachemys scripta elegans; assembly: GCF_013100865.1. Taxonomy (NCBI): domain Eukaryota; kingdom Metazoa; phylum Chordata; order Testudines; family Emydidae; genus Trachemys; species Trachemys scripta. The sequence goes on along the minus strand of NC_048298.1, from coordinate 208,686,980 downwards.
ATATTTTCCAGAGGAAAAAAACATCTTCTACTTCTGTTATTCACTCAGCTGCTGCTGCTTAGGGTTGTCAACTTTCTAATCATACAAAACCAAACACCCCTGCCCTGCTACCTGCCATAAGGCCCCGCCCTTCCCTGAGACCCCACTCCCTGCTCACTCTATTCTCCCTCCCTTCGTTGCTTGCTCTCCCCCACCCTCACTCACTTTCACCAGGCTGTGGCAGGGGATGGGGTGCAGGAAGGGGTGAGGGCTCTGGCCGAGGGTGTGGGCACTGGAGTGGGGCCAGAAATGAGGGGTTTACAGTGTGTGTGTGTGGGGGGGGAGGGCTCAGGGCAGCGGCAGGGAGTTGGGGTATGGGCTGGAATATGGGGTATGGGCTCTGCACATGGTACATCAGCAAGGTGTGGAAGGAGGTTCTGACCTGTGGGAGGGGGTTCAGGGTTGGGCGGGGATTTGGGATGTGGGCTTTGGTTGGGCGGCGCTTACCTCCTAGGTGGAGGGGCCATGGTTCCTGGCCAATGGGAGCTGTGGAGCTGGCGCCTGGGGCAGGGGCAGCGCGGGGAGCCCCCATGGCTGCCCCTGCGCCTAGGAGCTGGACATGCCAGCCGCTTCCTGGGGTTGCAGTTGCAGGGAGCCAAGGCAGGCAGGAGCCTGCCTTAGTCACTTTAAGCCACTGACTGAACTTTTAGCGGCCCAGTCAACAGTGCTCACCGGAGCCGCCAAGGTGCCTTTTTGAGTGGGTGCTCCAGTTGAAAACCGGATGCCCGGCAACCCTACTGCTCCTGCTGCCTCCTCTAGGTGGGAGGCAGCAGCTCAATAAATCACCATCATTGGGGTTCTATATACTCCTGTCCTAGTTCTGTTCCTATTTTTTCCTTTGCCTCAAGCAGAAATATTTGCAGTAATATTTACTCCTGTGTTCTGTAGAGTAGTCCTATTCTTTGTGGTTTGGGTAATGCTTATTTTTCACCTAAACCAAATAATTTCTCAGGCATTTCTGTTTTTTTGTCCTCTAGGGGAAATGGTATCCCTTTTTTAACATCTTCTATAAGGGGTAAAAATGTCTACAGGTCAGAATCACTTGTATCGCTTAGTGGATGGAACACACAATGGGACTGTCAGTCAGTTGTCTATACTAGAGAGTTCAAGTGAATCTATATAGCAGCAAAGCCATTCTGGTCAATGAAAACGTATACTTCCTCCACATGGATTGCAGTAGCTTTCTGTGGTGAAAGGGGAGAAATAATGGTTGAGGGAAATATGTAAGGTGGCCATATGGTCCTTCCTCTACTTTGTATGTTTTTAAAAGACATGCAGTGACCTTGATCTCAGATGTGCGCAAAGACATCAGTGCGGTAGTGCCAGTGTAAGAAACTATGATCCACCCATCTATTTTAAAGGTCTGTGAAACGGCTATTGGAACTGAAGCTTGAATCCCAGCAGCTTTAAACTGTGTGCAGACGGAGCAGCTATGATAGGGTTAACACTGTATCTGTGTACCAGTTTGGAACATCCAGCCTTTCTTCTTCTTATCTATGCTGTGGTGTGAAGTGCTTTAGCCTATTAGCAAATGTTCAACTAGTTTTTCCTTAGGTTTGTTTTTTGGAAGTGGGCTTTTTTGTTTTGATAGTTAAGCAGTTTTGTTCAAGCTCATCCAAAGTGTTTTCATTCAGCTTCCCCCCATGGCATCAAATGGCTAGGGCCCTACCAAATTCGAGGTCCATTTTCATCAGTTTTGTGGTCATAGGATTTTAAAAATGGATGATTTCAGCTATTTAAATATGAAATTTCACAGTGTTGTAATTGTAGGGCTCCTGACCTAAAAAGGAGTTGGGTGTGTGGGGTGTCATAAGGTTATTGTAGGGAGGTTGCAGTATTGCTACCCTTACTTCTGCGCTGCTGCTGCTTTCAGAGCCGAGCAGCTGTGCGACTGCTGGCTAGGAGCCCAGCTCTGCAGTAAGTGCAGAAGTAAGGGTGACAATACCCTACCATACCTTCAGTCAGCAGTCACCATTCTCTGGCTGACCAGCTCTGAAGGCAACAGCGCAGAAGTAAGGGTGGTATGGTACAGTATTGTCACCCTTACTTCTGTGCTGCTGCTGGCAGAGTGCCACTTTCAGAGCTGGGTGCCTGGCCAACAGCTGCAGCTCTCCAGCCACTGCTCTTTGGTCACCCAGCTCTGAAGGCAGCACAGAAGTAAGGGTGGCAAAACCACAGCTCCCCTAAAATAACCTTGCAACCTCCCTAGAACTCTCTTTTGGGGAAGGATCCTCTGTAGAGGAGCAGACTCACCCAGCAGCACCTCCTGGTGGTTATCCTGGGAATTAGTTCAATCCACCCCAGAGCACCCCCTGCAGGCCAGTGGTCTGCCTGTCCTCCAGCCCCCCCAATGTCCCTTCCAGACCCTGCTGCCCTTTTATCTGGGGTGCTGCCCCCTGGCAGTACACCCCTTAGTACTAGGGTCTCCCCTCCCTGGAGAACCCCCACCTACTATCCCTACCTCACCTACTGCCAGTCATTGTCTAGCCCCATACCCTGGGGCAGATTGTAGTATCAGTCTACTCATCACTGGCAAGGTTGGGTTTGGACTTGCTACCTTAATCTACCCCTGGACTGCCCTCTGCAACCCCCACTACCTTTTAGCCCCATACTAGGCCGCAGCCTGGGGCTTTCCAGGCTGGTGCTCCCTAGCCCTGCTCCATTCAGGTAGCTTGTCTCTAGCTTCCTAGTCAGGCCCTCTTCTCTCTGCCTTCAGAGAGAAAGAACAGGAGTACTTGTGGCACCTTAGAGACTAACAAATTTATTAGAGCATAAGCTTTCGTGGACTACAGCCCACTTCTTCGAATGCATATAGAATGGAACATATATTGAGGAGATATAGATACACACATACAGAGAGCATAAACAGGTGGGAGTTGTCTTACCAACTCGTCCACGAAAGCTTATGCTCTAATAAATTTGTTAGTCTCTAAGGTGCCACAGGTACTCCTGTTCTTTTTGCGGATACAGACTAACATGGCTGCTACTCTGAAACCTGTCATTATTCAGAGAGAAAGATTGCTGAGCTCCTGGCTCCCACCCTTTTTATACAGGCCAGCTGGGCCTGATTGGGGTGTGGCCCAGCTGCAGCTACTTTGCTAATCAGCCTAGTAGCTGCTTCCCCCCTGCAACAGCCTTCTCTCAGGGCTGTTTTAAGCCCTTCAGGGCAGGAGTGGGTGTCCAGCCCGCTACACCCCCAATTTGAGAAATGCTGGTCTCCCCCATGAAATCTGTATAATATGTGGTTAAAGCATACAAAAGACCAGATTTCATAGTTTGTGACACATTTTTCATGGTCATGAATTTGGTAGGGCCCTACAAGTGGCACAGAGCATTTGCAGGCAGAATGAGTAGGCTGCCCCCCACAAAATATAGAAATGATTGATGGTGATTGGTGGTGCTGCTTGTCAATTTGCGAAGGAGCTGCAATTCATCACTCACAAACTGTCATATGAAGATTAGCAGGTAAAATTTCTATTAATGGACCCCACAAGGTTTAGCTCAAACACCTGCTGCTAAGCTTCACAGCTTTCTGTTATAGTTTCCTCAGGTTTTTGTTTTCTGATTGTTATAGATGACTCCTTTAGATCCATTACCGCAGTGTTGTGGTATGATTGGGGTAACTCCTGTTGCCATGGAATTCAGTCATTCATGTCTTTCAGTTGTAAAAAGAGATTTCTGAACTCGTTTAATCTCTGGTAATTCTTCAATGGTTGGTTTTTATTTTGGATTGTGGAACCATAATATTTTCCATAGCATGCAATTATGTCTTTTCAGATTGCTTGAAAATGAATGCATTGTTTTGCTTAGAAAATCAATTGATGGTGATGCATTTCCAAATTTAAATTATGATCAGACTTGGGAATTATTACTTGGGCAAGTTTTTCCAAGCTTAACATATACAACTTTTCTTTTTAATATAGCCCAGTGATGGGGGAAAGAGGGTTGTCAGTTTGGCAACTGTTTTAAAGGTATTTTTTACTTAAGGGGGTTTTAATAAACACAGCTGTGCAAAATGATATTCTGGCAGAAATGTGGTATATCTATATTCACATTCCTTGCTATAATTATATTCTATTTTGCATACAGACTTCACTGAAATAGACTCACTACTAATATAAAATAGTTCTAAAATTTATTGATTTCAGGCACTAGCTTGTGCTCCTGATTATTATTATTTTTAAATGAGAGCTGGTGATGGCCCTACAAGAGCAACAGGTTTTGTTGCTTTTGCCATCCTTATTTCCCCTCCCCCACCAGTGCTAATGAGGGAAGACAGCCAAAAGAGAGACAATCTTTAAATAGTCATGATGTGCAACTTTAACTTATGGCCCTAAGCTTTCATAGTAATTACTTTAAGTATATTTTTTCATATAAATCTGTATGGCAATTTACTTTATCATTCACATGTAGCAAAAGTGTATTAAGAATAGTATTCTAAGCCTGTATGCCTTGATGTAAAAGTGAAGAATTGAGCAAAATTGCATATTATTATTATTAGTCTAATTATTTGCATTATAGTAGAATTCAAGGCCTAAACCTTGGTTGGTGTGCCATTGTGCTAGGCAATGTACAAGCACATAACTGCCTTAAAGAGATTACAGCCTAAACAGACAAGACAGGTGGGGGGGAGAGAGATGAAGTGACTTGTCCAGATTGTCTCAGCAGGTCAGTGTCAGAGCCAGAACTAAAGTATACAGACTCTCAGTCTAGTGCCCTATCAACTAGACCACACAGCCGAAATCACATAATTGCTCACCTCCTTCCCCCCACAATAACATACAAGTAATCTGCATTTTTTAAGTTTAGCTATAAAGATCTGGTAGCTAGTTTAAGCAAAAATCTCAAGAGCAAAGATACTTTTGTTTATGGTTGCATCTTCATCTTTTTGTTGTTGTTACTCTTAGATTTTGCCAGTTTCCAGATATTGACTTGATCATTTACATATTGCATGTGCTAAAATAGTATGCAAGTGGGGATGCATTAAAGATGTAGTACTCTAGAAGAGGTGAAAAAGTCATTGTCTGAATCTTTGGAGTATAATTAGTTATCTCTGCCTCAGTTGGGTTTTTATCTAAAGTATCAACATATATAAGATAAATTTGGAAAATGAGCAGAAATTAACAGTGTGAGATTAAATTTCTGAAGAAATGCAAGTGAATTTGTGCTATAATAATCCTAAACAGATATATGAAGTATAGTGGAAGAGAAATGTGAAGGAAATGATTTATGATGGTGAACAGAACATGAATCGAAGCTTGTAGTCATAAGACATTTTGTTTTGATTTATATAAAAGAGGCTTAATCCGATAGATCATGGAGTTGATAGTCTCTGTATAGTGTTGTTGTTATGACTGCACTTAGAATTCTTACCATGTGCACTCAGGTTTGATAACCACATTTAGCTGCTTGACAGCATCTTCACTAATGATGAACTGTAAGGTATGTGGCTGTGTGTTTAAAAATATAATTTTAAATGACTTCTCAACATTAAAAGTTTATTATGGAGATACCAGTCCCTCTATAGTTTGAGGAATACTACTTACTGGCATAAGCATGATTCCCTTCCTTTAACTTTGCCAAACCCAGACTGATCTGTATGCAATTTCACATGCCAGGTCTTAGCCCAGTGTAACTTCTTTGTTCATTTGTTTCCTGCATTGTTTGTGGTGAATTGAACCAGACATTTGGGAGAGATGACCAGACAAGAAAGGGGTGGTGTTCGGTTCTTCAACCTTTTACTTATGTGTCTGAGCTAGAGCTGAGTGAGATTTTGGTTTGTGGGGCAGGACCAAAACATTCAGGGGAAAAAAATGGTTTGGTTTGAACTGAATGAATTTTTTTCAATTTTTCTAGCTGAAACTAAATAACCAAAACACTTTTGTCTCAGGTCAAACAAAACAATTTGAGCAGAAATTAAACTGTTTTCAGTGGTTTTTTTTTCCTTTTGGGCATTTTCAGGCGTTTCACCATTTTATTAAAATTCAATTAAATTTGAAACAAAATGGCATTTTGATATGAAATATTTCAATTCAAAATAGTCAAAACAGACAGTTTTGACTTTTTAAAATAAATTTTCTGGCCAAATCTATTTGCTGAATTGGACCTGAATTTGTGAATAATTTTGATACATTCATCAGCAAACTTATATTTACTGAAAAATAATAGTCCTAGTTCTACTATTATGCTCATCATATCCCTCCAACTACTGGGCAGAGCAAATCAGTTTTTATTGTATCTGTTGTCCATGGTGATAACTTGTCTTTAATTAATTTAGTGGTTTTGCTGAGGTGATTAATTACTGTCAGTTCTTTCACTGCATTATAAAGCATGGATTGCTTTTTTCCATGTTAATTTTAATGTCGGCTTAGAAAGTTTTTCTACTTATACTCTAATTCTGTCTATCGTATAATTGGTACAGAATCTTTAAATAGTGGAGAAAAATGATTGCCTTCAGTATACTGTGTATTTAATCAGCAATTAAGTCTCTTTCTAAGGGCTTGTGTATGACTAGGAAGAAAAGTCAGTAACTGCACAATTAAAAATTAAGTATTAAAGCTTCTGTGATCAGAAAATATGTGGTAGGTCAATAGATAAGCTTGTCTTGAAGCCTCTGGTTCTCAGGGTTTTAATGTGTGTGTGTGTGTGGTTTATTTTTATTTACCTTAAATAAACCTTTATTTACCTTAAATCCCCCTACATTATTCAAATAGTCTTAAAGTGCAGCTCTGCTGTGAAAAGTAAATGTTTAGTTGCTGAATGACTGCAAGTAAAAAGAGACTCTGGCCAGGATGATGGGAGACATGGACAAGCGCTTAGGTTGCTCCCCTCTGGCGCACTGTAACACCTCTCCAAGAGTAGAGACTGTGTGACCACCCAAATATGTGGGATAGAGGGGGCAGCCAGTGGTGAAAGGGCCCACTGTATTTCTATGGGGAATTCTTGCAGGAGGCAGATTCTTCCATGTGGATCTCAGCCCCAGTGGAGTTGTTTGCTTTCTATTCTACCACTCCATCAACAGTACTTAATAGAAAACTGTCCTGCTAATAAGCAGCAGCAAGTGTGAACTCCCCTTTCTAGTATCACCCGAATGACTTGTTAAGACCCATTCATTTTACTGAAGTTATGCTCTGAAGTGATCCCTAGGAGCAAATTATATACATCTTAACCATCTCCTCTCTTATTCACAGGATGGCTAAAAATACTCCTGGGGGAATTCTGTGCCAAAAATTAAAAATTCTGCACACAATATTTTAATATTCTGCATATTTTATTTGTTAAACTAACACTACATAATCATGCCAGTTTCAGTTATTTTGGTAATTTATTTAAAAATACCTGTCAGCAAATATGTCTGTAACAATACAGACGCACACAAATTCTCCCAGGGGTAGAGAATTAAAGAAACCCTTACAATAACCCAGTTTCTGTTTCTCTGCCTCCTCCCCTCCAGAGCCCAGCCAAGGAGCCAGACCCCCACACTCCCTCCCCCTGAGTCCAGCTGTGGGGCACCCCTCAGTCCAGACACTCGCACCCCCTCCCCCCAGAGCCCCACTGCATCCTCCCAGCCGAGATACTCACAGCACCTCCTCCCTCAGAGCCCATCCGCGCCTTCCCCAGCCCAGACACTTGCATCCCTTCTCCCCAGAACCCAGCTGCGGGCCATCCCCAGCCCAGACACTCACTCTCTACCCCCCAGAGCCCAGCCACAGCCCTGACACTCACATGCACCCGTGTTCCCTCAGAACCCAGCTGTGCCCCCACAATCCAGACACCTACTCCACCTACTCCCAGAGCCCAGCCATGGGGCGCCCCTAGGGCTGGTGGAAGGCTGTTTTGCGCCCTAGGTGAAACTTCCACTTTGTGCCCCCCCCCGTCACCGAGCCCCCACCCTGAGGCGCCTCCCGCGGCAGCTCCCCCCTCCGCCCTGAGGCGCCCCAAGCCCGGGAGGCGGGAGAAGTGAAGCAGCCACGGCATGCTTGAGGAGGAGGCGGGGCAGGGGTGAGCTGGGACGGGGAGTTCCCCTGTGTGCCATGAACCCCCCCCCCCTTGCTGCAGGTGGCCCTCCCCGTGCTCCACTTCCCCAGCTCCCTCCGCCTAAATGCCGGCGGCGACTGGGGCGGCCGAAGATCCGCCCACAGCGGTCACTGCTGAAGAAAATGGCGCCCCCCCCCAAATCCTAATATCCTAGGCGACTGCCTAGGTCGCCTAAATGGTTGCACCGGCCCTGCACAGCCCCCCAGGCCAGACATTTGCACCCCCTACCCTCCCAGAGCCCAGGGATCCAGAGGGAGAAACAGCTGATGCTGGGTCCTGGGCTTGTATGAAGTTTCTGGCATGCTGCCTCCTTCTTCCAGGGCTTGCCAGGAACTTCGGCTGCTGGGAACCCTCCAGCTTCCACTCCCTATCTCCCCCCAGCAGTGTCTTCTGTTTGTGAGCTGGGTCCAGCTGCTGGGTCCAGCACTCCCCTAGTGGTAGCCAGAAGCTATGCAGCCCATTTCTGTGGCGGGGAAGGAAATTCTGCGCAGTGGTGCAGAATTCCCCTAGGAGTAATATAATTTGTAACATACTTGAGACACAAGGGTAGGAGATGAAGGTGTTTGGTAACTGGTTCTTCATCATTATTTTTGTCAAAAGTTGGGTTTTTGAGGAAGTAGCAGAAAATGTTGAAATGCTGAAAGCCTGTACGGTCGCATGGGTGTAATGTGGGTAAAAAAGTCAAAAATGGGTGTGAGTTTAAAAATTGGATGGTAAGAGGCCACAAATCCCAGTGATTGACTCTGGTGACATTCTAAAGAATTGGAGCTCTCAAACATACTTGTAGCTGTTTCCATTGCTTTACAATGACTCTGCAGACATTATAGGCTTTGGTGTGAGTTTTGAGGTTATTATGGTGCTACTTGTGGTGTTGTGTGAGTGGTTGTGTTGATTTGCACGTGGGTTGTTTTGTGCAGGGAGAGTTGTGGGGAATGATGGGTATATGCTGAAGTGAGGGACTGTGTGTGTTTGAGGTTATTGTGTATAGTGGTTTTGTTGTGTAGGTGGTTGTGTTGTGCTGGGGGAGTTTTGTGTGTGCTGCATGACTGTGGCAGTTGGGCACACAGGTGTGGTAGGTAGGCCAAGTAATGCACCATCAGTGCAGTCTCTGTCATGCAGCTATTGAACTGTTGTATGCAAATTAGCTGTAGAATAAGGGTGGTGATTGGTTGAGTTACCTCTGATATCTGAATGGTCTAGGACTCTTGGCAAGGCATGGGTACATTCCTTAATATAGCTGTATACCACGGGGGTGAAATTTGTGAAGTCAAAATAGCTGAGAACTGAAAAATTGATTGGTAAGAGACTTTGAAAACCCAGTGATGATCCAGCCTGGTGATATTCTGAACAAAAAGAGCTCTTGACCATGTTGTAACTGCTTCCAATGCTTCACATTGAGTCAACAGGCATTTTAGGCTTCAGAGTGACATTCCTGGATTTGGTTGTAATAGGTACAGTTAATAATATGAATTATATATGAGAATTATATTTCATTTTATGATGCATTTTTCAGAAATATTTCCATAAAATGGAACGATTACCAAATTTTTGTAATCAATATTGCTGTATAATTCAGTGCATATCTGCTGCATATTGGAGGAGTTCATAATTTCAGTCTAAGGGGTTGCACAATACAAGGGACTACAGTACAGAATTTGGCTTTAAAATTGGAATGTAGTTAACAATTCGGTTGAGGTATGAGCCAGAATTGTACAGTATTGTGCTCAGTGTTCCATATTTCTGCTGTATTGCTAATGGGAGTAAAAAGGAGTAAAAACTCATTCTTTTCACTAAAGTCAGCAAATGTGACTTGGAATGCATCAGGTCGGATTTGGATGTTGAGTAGTATCTTGCTACAGAAGTGGTCCCACTGAAAACTAACGGGACTAATCGTAAAGTAAGGTATTGTTCAGGGTGGGTAAGGGCATTGGAATCTATCCCATAGGCATCAGATCTCTTGAGTAGTAATGCACTGCTTTTATATAGCCACTTTTCTGAGCAGAAGCACATTTTTTTTTTTAAAAGTCAAATGGTAGCTCTGATTGGATTTTAAGCACACACATTTTATACTTTAAAACAGTTAAAAGATTCATTACAATTTTGCTTTTTTTCCATTTCTATTCTGTATCCTGTAGAAACAGAACATTCCAGGAATAACAACAACAACAAAAAAATACATTCATGAGTAGGCATGTTCCTACCTTAATTATCAGGAATGGCTAAGTTTCGAAGCATAAGAGCATTATTACTGTGTCTCAGTTCTACATTATTGCAAAAAGTACTAACTTTCTTTTAATTTTATTTCTTTTAAATGCAGAACTATGGTTTGGAAACAGAAAATCTAAAAACCCTTTCTCACAAGCTAAATGCATCTGCCAAAAATCTGCAGAACTTTATAACTGGGAGGAGGAGGAGTGGTCACTATGATGGCAGGACCAGCCGAAAATTACCAAATGACTTCCTGACCTCTGTGGTGGATCTGATTGGAGCAGCTAAAAGTCTGCTGGCTTGGTTGGACAGGTAAAATCTCCCAAATGTTTCACAGGTAACCAGTTCATGCACACACCCAAAACAAACCTTTTAAAATCATTTTATACTGATATTAAGTGTAAGCTAAAACCACCAATTGACTTTAAAGAATGGAAATTTAAATTGATCTTTAAAAAGATGAAGCTTTAGCATGCAGTTTGGACTGCACTCAGGATCATATTTTTAAAAATACTGTAACAATGGGCTTATTTGCAATTGAATATTATGGCTAAAATGGATAAGACAAATTGATGAACTTTTGTATTGGTGCAGGGACAAACTTTTAAATGAACTGTTTAATTCAAACAAGTTCTTTTGATGTTTATTGCGCTGGTAAAATTTTTGTACCAATGTTAATACCTAGTTCCACAGTATCTGTGTTGCAGTTATGAAATGTCTTTACATGCAGTTATGGAATTATTTACATGCAGTTGTGGAATGTTTTTGAAGCTCTAGACACAAATAGAACTTTTCTGATCAGCTGCCTTTGATGTTACGCTTATAGGATCTGATCAAACTCAGATGACTCGATGGAAAGACTCCCATTGAAATCAATGGGAGCTGGATCATGCCCTTACTTTACAATACCTTGCAAATATTCAGGACCAGGACTGACCTTTCTACTACATTTCTTTGTTCCAATTTTATTTATCAGGGCACTGAGACTCTCCAGGTAGTAAAGATGATTATTGCAATTTCTCAAGTGATTAAAATTATTCTGCTTTTAAGCATATGCCTTCATAAAAACACCTTACAAGTCATTTTATAGTCAACCATAAATAGGCTGCTTGTCTTGTCTTGATTTAAATATGCAGTTGGTAAAGGGGAATTCATATTCATGTATCACCAACTGAAGCTGTGATGCACTGTAGATTAAGCAAAAAAAAAAAAAAGTGTGTGTGTGGCGGAGTGGGAGATTCTGAAAATCCAGACAGATACTTTTTTTTCTTTTTGTCAGGAAAATTACCTTTGTCCCCTAAAAGAAACACTCTGGACAGAAGTGGTTTGTTTTAAGTGAGGTATGTACCTGTCCAGCTTTTAAGAATGTATTCTTCAAAGTCCTGCTTTTGCTGTAGGAACTGTAACTGCCATTGACTGCTTGTCTTGAAGTTTGAAAAGATTGGGCTAAAATTGGAAAACAAATAATAGAAAAGAGACATCTTGCAGTTTAAGGAGTAATTTGTTGGTTATGGTGTAAATAATATAGATATTGTGTTTTCCTTTAAGTTTGGCAATAGCATTACAACCAGAATTAAAAAAAAAAATGGATGCCTAATGTTAGACTTCTAAGACCATATTTAGGCACCAGGAGGGGTGATGTTTTAGTGGACCGAGTTCTGAACAGGACTCGGGAGACCTGGATTCTAATCCTGGCTCTGCTGTTAACCTGCTGGGTGACTTTGGGTGAGTCATTGTGCCTCAGCTACCCTATAAAATATAAATGATACTTACCTGTTTTGTAAAGCATTTTGAGCTCTCCTGATGAAAAGCCCTAGGTAGGAGCTGGGTGTTATTATTATTTATTATGTAATAAGTATAACCTGGTTTACCAAAAGGCAGAGCACCTGGAAGCTCCCAGTGACCTGGCAGTTCTGCATTTTTGAAAAGCCAGTTTACTTAAACACCTAAATATAGACTTTGGAACCCAATGTAGACACCTATTTTAAAAAGCAGGAAAAGTTCTTTTAAGAACCATTTTGTTTAATATATCTTTAGAAATATTTTCAGATTTCTGATATCTGCACTTACAAAAGCACATCAATAGTTAAGTCTCTACTGAGAATAACCTTATTGAAGGCACCTTTATTTTTAAAAGTTACACTTCAAACTTACCTAGTTTTAGCTTGTTTTAACTTGCCTTTTTAAAATACTTTAGCTCTTCTTTATTGAGGGTTAATCATAAATACTTTAAGGCCTAGCACTCTTAATCTTAAAAGATGCCAATAACATAAGGCTACAGTTTCTTGCTTACCTGCTGCAGCACATTACAACTTGTACTATAATTACACATGCTGTTGCACCACTTCTGCCACAAAAAATGTGTGTGACACTTAAAATGTTTGAGTCCAAAAGACTGTTGGGTGTTATGAAATGTAGGGGTTTTTAATTGAAAATGTTTTAAAATAAATTAACTTTTTTATTATTTCTAAAATATAATTGCCCTAGCTATTGTAAATTGTCCTTTGTAGTGCTATCACAGGCGCTTACTTTCCTATGTGCCGGGGGGTGCTCAACCCCTGGCTTAACCCCAGACCCCACTCCAAGTCCCCACTCCCACCACACCTCTTCCCACCCCATTCCTCCCCCTCCCCTGAGTGCACCACGTCTTCGCTCCTCTCCCTCCCCCCGAGCCTTCTGCACGCCATGAAACAGCTGATCGCAGCATGTGGGAGGTGCTGATCGTCGGGGCCCACCGGTGGGCGGGAGGCGCTGGGGGAGGGAAGGGGTCTGATGATGGGTGTTCAGCTCCCACTATTTTTTCCCCAGGGGTGCTCCAACCCCAGAGCACCCACAGAGTCATCACCTATGATTGTACTATTGATTTTAGTTTATAATGTAGATGTACTAGACTTACTAATGGCAAGAGACTCTTAGAAGGTGATGCGGTCAGCTGACAATTGATTTCTCTGCCTCTATAAACATAAACTCTAGATGAAAACACACATGCCCTTATGCTTTTTCTTGAGGAATAATCCAATAATCTGAAATCCAAATTCAACATAATAGTTGTTCCATTTGAGCACTAATGTGTGACATGATATCCAAGGTTATGCCAAGATTGCATACTTTAGGATTAGACACAAAGCCAAAGGCCCACTGATAAGTGGCTGTGGCCCAGCAATCCATGCCCTGTCATTCTTTACTGAAATTATAAGAAGATTATTTATAAAGGCAGCCACATTATATCAGTCATAGATAATACTACAGGCAAACAAAAAATTAAGAGAGAGTTAATAAAATCATCTTAAAAATATAGTTCCCAATTTTACTTTCTGTTACTTGTCCTTTTGAGCTCCTCTGGAGCTGTGGCTGCTCGGCACCTCTGACAATGGAATCTCAAGGCATTTCACATTTTAAGGCACTCAGGAATTAGGGTGGCCAAAATGAGAGGCTACTTTTGAAAATGTTGTCTTTAGTACCTGAATGGGGCTTTCTAGAAACAATATTTGAATTTCACTTAATTATACAGTAAATAGATATTTTGAACAGGTATGTAATTTAAACATTCTTGTGTATGTTTTTGTGAAATTTTAAGATTTTCTTCTAGTATATAATATTTTTCATTTAGTAGGTCCATTTTTCCTCTTTCAGATGTCTCAAGGGGGCGGGTTAATGGCTATGTATTATTCCTCCTTAAGAGCATGAATGTCTGGAGATCCATAGGGTTCTGTCACTTCCTGTTAAATGGCAACTGGGGGAGATAGAAAGATTTTTTTCTTTTACACAGATATGGTTTTGCTACTATTAGTCCTGACAGTCAAAGCTGAGCCCCAGACTTTGATGATGGTTGGAGCTACCTAAGATAAAATGGGCTGCATTTTTCTGTTGATTAGTTCTAGCAGTATTTTTTGATAGGTTCTCTCAGTGGGAGTGTTTTTCTAGTGTTTCTTTATGGCCTTGAAGACCTGAAGACATTTTCTATATGATGCTTTTATAGCCAGTCTGGCTGAAGTGTCTGACTGCTTCTCAAGGCTAGCCTTAGGGAAATCTGCATTTTATATCCAATCTTATTTTTCATGTAACTTCACTATTGTGCTTTCAGTGCCTGAGAGAGATGGGGGGACATTTGTGATTAAGCTGGCATAGACTTGCCCCATATAAAATGAAAGGGAGGCATTGAGGTGAAAGGGTGAGGGTTGTAGGCATGCCTCCCCTCTGACAATAATTTGCAGCCCTGGAGTGATTTGATATATTTCTGTCCTTGGATTCTCGGGTGGCAGCTATGGCTTATAGCACCTATATCCATCTGTGACAAAGGAATTAATCAAAAGGAATAACGTGGACATGAACACAGAGATACATGCCATTGTAACATCCAGACTGGATCACTGATACGCACATTTACCTGGGGCCACTCTGGAAAAAGCAACTAGTGGCTCCAGCTGGGTCTAAATGCACCAGCTTGCTTCTTGGGTGGAGAGCACATAAAACTTGAGCTCCATCTCTGCAGTAGCAGTTTGTTCATTTTTGAATGCAATTTCAACATGTTGGTTACAGCCTATAAAGACCTAAATGAGCTGGGCCCAGATATCTGAGAGATTGCCTTTTTCCCATGGTCTGTTGAGACTTCTGATTTGTTGGGTTACTCTCACTGTTGGTTCCCAGGGTTAAACTGGCCATGGCTGGTATCAGGCCATTCTTCGTGGAGGGTCCATTCCTCTGGAATCTGCTTCTTCCAGTGACTGATCAATGAGCATCAGGGCATAATTTAAAATTTATATTTTTGCCAAGTTTTTAAAGTCTTTTGGTTTAACTTAATAGTAGGGATTGGGATTTTTTTTGTAGAAGGCTTCCAAACCTCCATTTACAGATGGGTCAATCTGGCTGTTTTAGGTGTCTACATGGGAATCTGATCCAGGCGCCCTGAAAAGTATCAGGGCTCAGGACATTAAGATGGTTGTGGTTTGCTTACAAGAACACTTTGACTTCCCTCTTTCTCACCAAGCCATAGAATTCTCCTCTACTTCTAGAAGGGTGTTGTCCTAATGTTTTATAGTCTTGTTTTTGTACTCTTTTCCCTGATCCTCTGATCTTTTGCCTGTTAGAGCTTTGTTTTCTTAAAAAAACATCTTTGGGTACATTTAGATGCCAACTAGCTTGGAATACAGGCCTTGGCAACCAAACAGCTGCCTTGAATCGTTGCCTTCTATTGGCTTATATCAAGCCCATGGGTCAAATAATACTGCCCCATATGTATGGACGTATTTTTGTTTAAGGAAATATGTTCAGGTATTACAGAATTATTATGTTGTGGCCATTTGGGTATCCCATACAATTACTGTTAAAACCTATCTCAGAGTTACTGTGAGCCATTGTTTCTGCAGTCACAGGAAGTTATTTTCTCTTGAGATTATTAATATATACTACTATTATAAATTCTTCTTATCTGGCACGGTAGATTCCTGTTTTTTCTGTCTTATAGGACTGATGCATTCTGTCCTGTAGAGGGGAGTCTTCAGTGCTGTGTCTGTCTGTCTGGTACCTAATTACAAAGGTCATCTTTGGATCCCTTGAAATATGTGCTAACTACTTATGCTAAACAATATGTTCCATCTTGTATTTAGCTGTGACACTCTGAGTACCTTTTCCAGACCTGAAGAAGAGCTCAGTGTAGCTCAAAAGCTTGTCTCTCTCACCAACAGAAGTTGGTTCAATAAAGATATTAGCTCACCCTCCCTGTCTCTCTAAAGATCACCTGTAATAATCCTGTGGAATGTATTTCTCATCATCTCTATTGAATGGTTATTAGCCATAACACACAACCTTCAAAAATGGAGGCACCTTTTTTTAATTGAAAACCTCTCTGAAATAGGGGAGAAGAAGAAAAAAAACAGTTAGGCACCGTTTTGTGTTTCTGGCCATGAAGCAGCAAAGTTATAGATAACACAGAGCTGAAGCAACCAGTGTAATGAGTAGAGCAGTAGGTCTCAAACTTTTGTATTGGTGACCCCTTTCACACAGCAAGTCACTGAGTGCGCTCCCCCTTATAAATTAAAAACACTTGTTTTATATTTAACACTATTATAAATGCTGGAAACAAAGCATTATAACCTCACAACCCCCTGAGGGATCATGACCCCCAGTTTGAGAATCACTGGAGTAGAGAGTGCTATTTTACACCTTTTTATTAAAATATTCAAAGGAAAAACATAGATAGACAAAAGACCTAGGAAAATTGGAACAATGTCAATAAAAAAAGCTCCGTCAAAAGGAAAATAAACTAAATAATCAGAAAAAACTGTTCAAAGGAATGTAAAAAAGACACAATAAAACTTTCACCTTCCAAAAATGAACTGCAAAAAACACGGAGCTGACTGAGACACTTTAAATGTAAGACAGATTACAAATTAAATGGAAAATAAAACTGAGGTTAAAAATTGTGGGTTTGCTGGAGAGAAACATAAAATTAAGGCAAACTAGAATGGAATCTTATATTGCAGACTGGTTTAGGAAGTGAAAGCTCAGTGAACTGTGGTTATGGCCACACACTCTCAGTGCATAGCAATTCTATGGTGTAAAACCACTTTGTAAAAATGATACACGAATCTACTGAGTAAGAAGTTATCTGGTTATATTTGCTGACTTTATTGAAAAGTACGTTTTTATTCCTGCTAACCCTGAAAATTTTGTTCCATCCTTCGAATCCTCGTCAGAATTGTTTGCAAAGTTCTGGTTGGTGTCGCTCTTGTACAGCCCCATTGAAAGTACCCTGTAAAAATTAATTGCAATTGTCGGGTTCCATCTGAACCATCTTTCATTGAGTTCCATATCAAATATATGCAGTTAATCATTTTTTTCTGTGAGCATCGTAAACTCAGGCTTCTGAGGCTCAAACTATTGTTGTTTCTATCTGCAGCACCATTTTTAAGGTTTTACAACCCAAATTGTACTCTTAGTGGCACCTATGCACACCGCATGGTTGGGTCCCTTTGTCCTGAGGCAGTAAGAAAATTGCAGAACAGTGATGTCATAGAGATGCCGCTTGAGAGAACACCCCGGAATCCCTGACTATTGAGCAGTGCAGCAGCCTTTAGAGGTCATCTTTTCTTCAGTTGGGACATGGCTAATTCATTGTTCTTGTATTTTGGTCTCTTTTTTTATTCCTTCACACTGCTTCCAATGTGTTCCCTCCACTTTCTATGGTCCATATCTTTGCAGTCCCACCAGAGGTGCTGGAACAATTTTTATAGTGGGGGCACTGAGAGCCACACTGTAAACCCTGTATATAATGGAAACCACTTCAAGCCAGGGGGTGCAGCAGCACCCCCAGCATCCATAGTTCCAGCACCTATGGGTCTCACTTAAAGTTCTGAAATGAACCATAGATTTGTGAATCTGAGGACCTTTCAAACATTAATGTACTTATCCTCACAACAATATTAAACCCAGTTTACAGGTGAGGAATTGAGGCACAGAGAGCTTAAGTGGCTTGTCCAATCGCACACAGGAAGTGCACAGCAGAGCCAGGAACTAAAACCTGAACTGAGTCCCAGTCTAGGCCAGTTCAGTTTCTTAATCAGAACACCATCATTCCTGCCATAAGGTTTAGCTGTATTCTGACCTGACAGACAAAAAAGTTGTCTTTGTCTTCACCTAAAATTGGACAAGGACTCCCAGTTCCTCAGTTATGCCTATGCACTAGTCTATTGTTTTTTTCCTAAGTGGGAAGCTCCTGCAAAATCAAGGACCTTTCAAGTTTCAGTTAAGAGAGGACCTGTTTCTTCAGATCATGTTCTACCTCACATTCCAGCATAACTATTTTTGACTTTATGGCTCTGGCATGGGAAAACTTGATTTAAAAGATAACATCCACCATTTTAGCTTCCAGAAAAGAAGCTTCTGCTCTACATTATAATGCCACCGTTTCATGAACACACTTAATAGAGAATGGCCCTTGTGTGATATGTAGTAGCACTAAAATAGTTTGTGTATATGGTCTCTCATCACCTGCCCCAATGATATAATTTTGATGCTCTGTTTACCAGCTTTTCCGGTATCCATCTGTATGTTCTGCCACGTTGCCCTCTGTTTGGAATGTCCTCCTAATTCTGGTCCACCAAACTGCTGTCTTTCTGACAAAACCACTTCTGAAAATCTATTTTTGTGTGTGTCTCAACAGAATGTGTTCCAGTAAAAGATACTACCTCTCCCCCCTTGTTTTTCACTTATTTTCTGTTATCCAGAATATGAGTCAATATAATAAACTGTAAAGAAAATTCCCAATTATTACTGAATCTGGGCTTCCCAATACATTTTTCTATTCTGTCTTGTTTAGGCTGTAAATCCTTTGGGGGTAGGAGCTGTCTGTATGTTGTGTGTTATGCAGAGCTGATAGTAGGGTTGCCAACTTTCTACTTACACAAAACCAAACACCTTTGCTCCGCTCCCTGCCCCTCCTCCGAGACCCCGCCCATTCCCCACCCCTTCTCCGAGGCCCCATCCCTGCTCATTCCATCTCCCCTCCCTCTGTTGCTCGCTCTCCCCATCCTCACTCACTTGCTCATTTTCACCAGGCTGGCTCAGGGGGCTTGGGTGTGTGTGGGGGGGTGAGGGCTTCTGCTGGGGGTGCAGGCTCCAGGGTGGGGCCAGAAATGAGGAGTTAAGAGTGCAGGAGGGGGCTCCAGGCTGAGGTACTGGGTTGGGATGCGAGAGGGGGTGAGGGCTCCAGCTGGGAGTACGGGCTCTGGTGTGGGGTCAGAGATGAGGGATTTGGGGTGCAAGAGATGGCTCTGGCTGGGGGTGTGGACTCTGGTGTGGGGTTGAGGATGAGGGGTTCAGAGGGCAGGAGGGGAATCAGGGATGGGGCTGTGGCAGGCGGTTGGGACCCGGGAGGGGGTCGGGGTGCAGGCTCCGGGCGACGCTTACATCAAGCAGCTCCTGGAAGCAGCGGCATGTCCCTCTCCAGCTCCTATGTGGAGTCATGGCCAGTAACTCTGGACGCTGCCCCATCTGCAGGCGCTGCTCCTGCAGCTCCCATTGGCCGTGGTTCCTTGGGCTTGGGGCGGGGGCAGCGTGCGGAGCCCCCTGGCTGCGTCTCCGTGTAGGAGCTGGAGGGAGGCATGCCAGCTGCTTCCTACGAGCTGCCTGGCATGGAGACTAGCAAGGAGCCTGCCTGCCCCGTTATGCAGTGCTGCTAACTGAACAGTCAACGGCCCGGTCAGCGGTGCTGACCGGAGCCACCAGGACCCCTTTGGGACTGGATGTTCCGGTCGAAAACCGGACACCTGGTCACCCTAGCTGAGAGAAACATTATTGGTTCTTAATAAATAGTAAGAGTGATGTCTATAATCTATGAAGTGTTTGTGTTTAGAGAGTTGGATTGGGAAAGGACTGATTGTTCTCAAAACTCTTAAGGGATTCTTCATCAAAGGCTCATGTACCATAATGTAGCAGAGAAATGTTCAATTAAGAATTGAAGAAAATTTAGTTGATATTTTGTGCAGTAACCACCCACAGTATTTTTACAAGGGTGTTAATCGTGTACTAGATATTTCTACAGGGAACAATAGATTTCTTAGTGTGCTCTTTGTCCTAGCCTCGTGTGGACAGGTTACTCAATCTCTCTTTCACAGCTGCTGAACCGTAACATGATCCATGTTTTCTCCCCACAGCTTGCATATCAAATGCTTAAATTACTTCTACAATCTACGTTAAACATTAGGAAATGGGAACAAAAACATCTTGTGGTGGGGAGATGTTTTCCAACCTGGCAGTCTGATGCATAGAGAAGAATTAACAGGCTGAGATCCTCACTAGTTTGACAATTTAGCATCCTGGTGTCTTATGTGTGAAAAAGCAGAGTAAAAAAGTGAATTAGAAGCCCTACTCTTTCTACCTATGCTTAATAAGGAGAAAAAAAGGTGGTAATCTACAATAGCAGGCTGATGAATGTTTTCCTTAGCGAAAAGTAGGAGTTCTTAACTTTCACACCAAGAAGGTAGATTAAGGAAATTAATTCCTTTGACGTGCAAAAACTGTGACCTCAACTGAGGAAAGCTACTCCTCAAAGCACTTAAACACATACTTAAGTCCTGTTGTAATGGGATGTAAGTATGTGCCTAAAATCAAGTGCGTTGCTGAATAGGTATGGACAGCTGAATTGGGACCTATAAGCCTTACTGCTCTCAGCTGTGTATGCTTGTGCCCTGGAATGCAATTTAGTATTCCTGTTTATATGTCCAGTACAGCATGTGCTGATTCACCCACTGCCATTCAAATACAGAAATGTCTTAGTATTCAGCTTTAGTACATTCTTTGAATGCTTTGGATTGTAGTAATCTCATTGTAGAATTCACCTTCCACTAAGAAATTGGTCTCTTTTTGCCACAGTGCTATGTTCATTAAGACGATTTTGTGTACCTTTTATAGCACTTAAAAATAGTTGAATTTCTTTCTCTCGTTTTCAGTCAATGAGCCTTACCCACATGTGGTTTTTAGTTGCAGAGGAAAAGGGAATAGCAGGTATGCATTGCCTGGAAGTATGGTGCCTAAAGTGTTCCCAGTCACCAAAATGTGTTAAACCAATAACTCGTACTTTGAAAGTAACAATCCCCTTCACTGTGTGCTGTGATTTTGTACAACCTTATGAGCCATGTTTGGTTGTTGATTGTCCTGACAGCTGTTTAGTATTCCATGAGGTGAAAAAACAGTTAATTGTGTCTTTATAAATAAATACAAAAAATTAATCTACGTACTTTTCTGTCAGTTTTTCAGTTTGTTGTCCATGGGCCTTATATTCCCTTTATGTACTTCCCTTTTACGTTTGTTTGAATTGGGGTAATGAACATATCAATAAATATTACCTAAAATTGCTACGTCACTTATCCCTATTAGTGCCACAGGAGCAGCTGCAAATGTTTAACAAAGCATTAATTTAAAAGTCTCTTTTATTCAATATAAAGTTCATTGCATTTCCTACTTATATTGAATTCAACAGTCCAGTTACAAGTACAAGTAAAACATGGTACATGATGGTCTACTACCATGATTCTTAGATGGGATACTGGCACAGTTACGTGTACTACAATGCAAACTACTATGTTTTTTTCTTCGTTTGTTTGGGGTTTTGTTTGCCTCTCCTCTCTGAGGGCTGAATTATGATACAGACTGGATTATCCTGAAACTTTTTGTGCTAGAAGAAATTCTCAAATTGGGTTCTGGTGCTTAAGCTTAAGCTTAAATTCTTTTGCAAACTTGTCCCCTTGATCTGATTCTAGAATGAGGTTAACTCTGATAAAAGTGCTTGTTTCTATTGTTAGTAGTGGAACATGGTTACTGCATTTGTTAACGTTTTTGTTAATAAGACATTTAGGTCATACAAATACAAATTGTGTAAAGACGTGACAAGTCAGACTAGTCACATCCTCGAAATTATATACCTACTTAGTGCTTTCCTGGATCGGGGCCTTAGATGCTAGGTGAGAGTGGTAGGTCAGAGGCATGTAGAGTTGTTTGGTTTTGAAGGAAGAGGGCAGAAGTTGAAACTTGATACAGTTGGCTGGGGACTTAAAAGAAGTAGGGAGGATGTGTTCTGACTGGGTGTGGTTGCATTTTTGGTGGATTCAAATGGCATTATCACAGGTGTAAGGAGGAGGAGGTTGTTGTGATAATCAATACACAAGGTGTAACAGTTATGTGCTGCTATTTAGGTTTGGTCTGTCCTGTCTGGAAACAAACTGATAATTTTAATATAATGTAAAACAATGTTACATGCCTTACTGTCAAGGTGGACATTTTATAAATGAAAATAGGATTTTGTGTGTCAAATTGAGGCTTCAAATTGTGTCCATCATGGAATTTGGCCTGTGATCCGATACTAAACATTCTAGATGAAATTTTCAAAATTGATTTAGGAGTGGAAGTCTCATTGAAACTCAACATTTGAAAATGAGATTAGCCTCACCCACCTTGTTTCTCACCATTTTATTATTGATTTTAGCTGCTGGAATGAGACAATTCCTTACTAGTTTCCTGCCTCCCCTGCTCCAAAATCCACTTACTCTCACCATTGTTACTATTTTCACTTTGTATTTTCAGTGTCCGTTTTCTCATTTTTGTTTTTATGTTCCATTTGTTTTTGTTAAATTACATTTGCAGTCCATGTGCCATTTTCTTGTTCTTTAATTTGTGTTAAACCCAATTTATTTGGGTATTTTCAATGTTCTTCATTAAGAACAATGCTAATCAAGGCTTCATTGTTGTCTTTATGAACTGTGTAACCTAACGAATAGTAAAACTATGAGAGAAGATCATGCTGCATTAGAGCCGAAAGCCTACCGTAGAATTTTGTTTGGAAAAATGCTAGAGGCTTTGAACCATCAAATAGATTCCAGCTGTGTAATTTGAAGATCAAATTGTAATAAAATCCAAACATAAAGTAAAATAATACCATTTGTGGCTTGAACTCATTCGTTCTAAATAAAGGTGAGAGTTCATAAATGAGTATCATCTTTTAAAATCATGGCTTTAGAAGGGTTTTCTCATCTTTACAGTGACAATTGTGAATGAAAAATAAAGACAAATATTTCTGACCCTTTTGGATACAATAGTCTTGTTTTAAAAGATTATCATATCTGAAGAGTTAATTCCAGTTTCAAACATATAATAAGTTCATGTTTTTATTGTAATTTGGTGTGTGTGTGTGGACTTAGTAAACAGTACACGTTGTTGTAGTGTATATATAAAAGCTGCATGTAAATAGCGATTGTAGCATTGACAAGTTGCTTTTGTCAAGCACCCCCGAACTCCTGTCGTGCACTCTGTCCACTAATCCCCCACTTTCAAGACTGCTTCTAGTTTTCCTAGCCTCTGCACAGCTTCTATCAGCCATACTTCTGTTCTTTTTATAACACATTGCCAGAGGAATGTTACCTTCGTCCATCTAACATATGGAATTTCCTCCCCCAAAATTACATCAAATTGAGGTGCATATTCAATTCTGACACATTGTATCTTGTGACCTATGAGGGCTAGAATGGGAGTTTTAAACCATTAGAAAGGGGAGGAGATTCTGGTTTTCTATTGGGAAACACCAGTAGTTTTTAGGAAGGTTCCAAGATAGCTGCCTTTAAAATTGCAATATTACAGCACATGGAGAAATTATTGTAGAACCCTATAAGAACTATCTAAAATGTCCTAGTTATGATGACTCTTGTCTACAGAGCTCTTTATTACTGAATTCATAGTTACTGAACTTTGGCTGCCTTTACAGTAGGAAAAATATCAACAAAAATTGTAAAACTCTGAACTTTTCCTGTAAAGTATGTGGCATACAGAAGATACATGATGACAAAATATAAAGCTTTTATCGATATTTGTCTGCTTCTTCGAAAGTCTATTCTGATTGTGATTGTTTTGCCCTTTTTAGAAGCAGAACTAAGGGCTTGACACAGAGTATTTTTATTGACTTCCCTGGGTTTTAGTTCAGACCCTAAGACATTCAGTGCATTAGCCAAATGCATTAATGACTGTATTCATACCTGGGCACCAGCTGTACAACAGATGGAAACAATACCTTTTCTTTTCTCAGTAGGTGTGTGCTTAGACTACCTCAAAAGACACGCCTCTGTATACCTAGGGCTCATATGGTGAAGTGGAGGCAGTTTCAGAAAGAAGCTACAGGGTTTTGAGGAGAGGATGCCTTTATGATTAGAACTTCTCAGAATGATTTAAAAAATCCTGAAAAGCCAAGAAGAGAGTTGAAGTAGCCATTTTCTAAAATTATGTTTTGGTACATACAATGCTAACAGTGGATTTTTAAATATTTCTGATGTATTACTCAGTCCTGTTAAGAATTGGTATTAAAGCAATCTGTGTGTAAAGTGCATTATGTGCCACTGAAGCAGGGAAAAATCATCCTCCCCTATGAACATTTTTTCTTTTTCTTTTTTTTAGATCACCTTTTGCTGCTGTGACAGATTACTCAGTAACAAGAAATAATGTCATACAGCTCTGCCTGGAATTAACAACAATTGTACAACAGGTATGAGACTATACACTTATTATTCTCATTTGAATTTATTGTTGCCTATTTAATGGTAAGTGGCCCTTTGCAATGAAATTGAATCATTTTGTGTTGTCCATTTTTCTGTGTCCAGTTACAGCATAAAAGGAAAACTGTTGTGTTTAGTAAAATGCTTTTTAGAAATGTGTGTTTCAGTGTCTGCATAACTTTGATTTGGACTGTACTATGCATGTACATCTCTCCTGTTTTGCAATGCTGAGCTTCATTTTGAATTCCTTAGTTTATATAATTGTCAAGTTGAAAATTCCTATTTGATATTGTATTTCACTTGTAATAGTTTCTCACTTATTTTTTATTAAATGGAGTAGTTCAGAAAATCTCTTTGTATTACTCTGCATTTGTGCAGTCACCTTCCTTTTTGCACAATTCATAATATCTAGAATCTTCTGCAGATAGTGTATGTTTTCTGATTGTCTAAAATGTTGTATATTAGTTTTCTTAAATTCTGTCTTCAGGAGAGCAACAACCAGTTACTTAGTCTTTTGCTTAAAGGTATGACTTCACTTTCCCGAAATAGAAGGGAAAATTGCTTGCATTTTGAGGATGTATATAACCTAGAACCTTCCCCAGTTTCCATAATTTCTTTTAGATTTACTGATGAAAAGTTCTATATAACAGTAATGCCGTTGTGTGTCTGTAGTTTAGACCTGTCCCCACTCTTGGCTATCCTTCTTCTGGTAAAAGTGAAAAGCAACTTTTGCTACAGTCCAAACCAATGTTGGCATGCATTCCACTAGATGGATTAATGATAGAAATTAAAGTAGGTCTCTTCAACTGAGTATTATCTTACACCAGTGTTTCCCAAACTTGGGACGCCGCTTGTTTAGGGAAAGCCCCGGTGGGCTAAACAAGATTTAAGCAATTGATTACAGCCACATTAATCATAGGGGCACTGTAAACACCAGGACAGATCTTTCGGCTCTTTGAATCAAAGGTATAAGACAGTTTTTCCCAAACTTGGGACACTGCTTGTTTAGGGAAAGCCCCTGGCGGGCCGGGCCAGTTTGTTTACCTGCTGTGTCCGCAGGTCCAGCCGATCGCGGCTTCCACTGGCCGGGGTTCGCTGCTCCAGGCCAATGGGAGCTGCTGGAAGTGGCAGCCAGTACGTCCCTGGGCCCGCACAACTTCCCGCACCTCCCATTGGCCGGGAGCAGCAAACCGCGGCCAGTGGGAGCCGCGATCGGCCGGATCTGCGGACATGGCAGGTAAACAAACTGGTCCGGCCCGCCAGGGGCTTTCCGTAAACAAGCAGTGTCCCAAGTTTGGGAAACACTGTCTTATACCTTTGATTCAAAGAGCCGAAAGATCTGTCCTGGTGTTTACAGTGCCCCTATGATTAATGTGGCTGTAATCAATTGCTTAAATCTTGTTGATTATATAGGTTTAGTTAATACCCTAGTTTATCTAATTTTGAGGGGCCAGTTGTGAATTCCCATTCTACAGTGAATTAATTTTATAGGCTATCCAGAGAGTCTACCCTAATTTATCTAGTGATGTTTTTGTTTCTTAAAAATGCAAAGTTGAAGGACTGCTTATTTGTTAGTTATGATTCCTGACTGGCGGATAGATGGCGTGAGGGATTAGATAATAAATTCTGTATTTTGGATGGATTATTTTTAAATGAAAGGATGGTTTTGTTTGCTTCTGGATATTTTATTCCTTGTGAGTTGTTATTCATTTCTATGAACCTGTGGTGCCCCTTGCTTTTTGATTAGACCTGTGCAAACCCAGCAGAATTTGGCTTGCCAGTGGTTTATTGACCAAATCAAACCTGTAGTTCTTCTTCGAGTGCTGTCCCTGTGGGTGCTCCACTCTAGGCGCCAGGACGCACCGTCACCTAGAGTGGAGCACCCACAGGGACACACATCTCGAAGAACCTCAGTTACTGCAAGGTGAGTAACTTTCTCTTTGGGTTTGAGGGTTTTATTGAAGGTTAGGGTTATACCTTCAGGTGTGTTGGAAGTTAGAGCTGAACAAACTCAAAACTACAAGAGCTCACTCAAAGCTTTCATCCTTACTGCCCCACAAATTACTCCATATCTACCAACCCCCCACTCACATACTGATCCTATTTATTATTAGTATTCTCAGGGTGGAGCGTTGATAGCTGCTTCCCTGGGCTTGGCCTATTCCTGGTGATTTTTAATGGGTACCAATTGGCTGCCCATCCCATCGTCTATTTTTGGTGGGGGCAAGAGCCTCAAAAGATTCCCACTTACCAAAAAATTTCAGTTTTTCAATGGAGGTTGGGAGGCATCCTGGTTTCTCTTCCCCTCCCTCCCCCCCCCCCACTGCTTTCCACAAAAAAGTGGGAGGGAGACTGACTTACCTGTTGCAGTAGGCTGTACTCTAAGTCCAGGAATAGAATCATAGAAGATTAGGGTTCGAAGAGACCTCAGTAGGTCATCTAGTCCAATCCCCTGCTCAAAGCAGGACCAACACCAACTAAATCATCCCAGCCAGGGCTTTGTCAAACCAGGCCTTAAAACCTCTAAGGATGGCGATTCCACCACCTCCCATTCCAGTGCTTTATCGCCCTCCTAGTGAAATAGTGTTTCCTAATATCCAACCTAGACCTCCCTGACTGCAATGTGAACCCATTGCTCCTTGTTCTGTCATCTGCCACCACTGAGAACAGCTAAGCTCCATCCTCTTTGTAACCCCCCTTCAGGTAGTTGAAGGCTGCTATCAAATCCCCCCTCACTCTTCTCTTCCTCAAACTAAATAAGCCCAGTTCCCTCAGCCTCCCCACGTAAGTCATGTGCCCCCAGCTCCCTGATCATTTTTGTTGCCCTCCGCTGGACTCTCTCCAATTTGTCCACATCCTTTCTGTAGTGGGGGACCCAAAACTGGACACAATACTCCAGATGTGGCCTCACCAATGCCAAACAGAGGGGAATAATCACTTCCCTTGATCTGCTGGCAGTGCTCCTACTAATACAGCCCAATATGCCATTAGCCTTCTTGTAGGGTTACCATATCTAATAAATAAAAAAAGAGGACCCTCCACGGGCCCTGGCCCCGCCCATTTTCCCACCCCTAGCCCCGCCCCAACTTTGCCCCTTCCCCGCCCTAACTCCGCCCCCTCCTCCCTCCCACTCCCAGCCACGGGGAAAGGGCTGCCCCAGCGCTACCGGCTTCACAGTTTGCCGGGCAGCCCCCAGACCCTGCGCCCCCCAGCCGGTGCTTCCCCAGCGCAGCTGGAGCCCGGGAGGGGAAGCGCCCAGCTGGGGGCGCAGGGTCTGGAGGCTGCCCGGCAAACTGTGAAGCCGGTAGCACTCGGGCTTTGGGCAGTCCCTATGCCTCCGGACCCTGCGCCCCCAGCCGGGCACTTCCCCTCCCGGTCTCCGGCGGCGCCGGGTCCGGAGGCACGGGGGCTGCCCGAAGCCAGTAGTGCTCGGGCAGCCCGGCTCTTAAACAGAGCTGAAGAGTCAGGGGAGGAGTAGAGCCGCCATTTTCCCGGACATGTTCGGCTTTTTGACAATTCCCCCCGGACGGGGGTTTGACTGCTGAAAAGCCGGACATGTCCGGGAAAAAGAGGACGTATGGTAACCCTAGCCTTCTTGGCAACAAGGGCACACTGCTGACTCATATAGAAACTATGGGCTTCATTTCCTACTGCCAGAGAGAACCTAACTACTGTGCCAAGCCTTATTGGACTCTACTTACTCAAAGTAATACAGGGCTACCTGCAGTAGAAGCGGGTTGGCTTTCCTCTCATGTCCAGATGGGCTGGTGGGGGAGAAGGAGGTCAGACAGCTTTCCTTACCACCCAGAAGGCACTGAGACAGGGGCAGTGCCAAAAATGAAGGAAGAGGGCAGCTGTGAAGAAATGGAGTGTTGAGGAATGGTGGGTGGGAGGTGGGCCAGCCAATTGGCTGGCTCAGGGCACAGAACTTTTGTGAGATTTCCCCATTGTGAAAACCAGCCATTTGAATGGCTTTATTCTTTGGCTATGAACTTTTTGCACAGCTTAGTTTGACTTATCTTTGTATTTTGTGCAACCAATATGTCTTGCCTTGGTTGTATAATTCTTTCTACTTTTTTTTTTAAATCAGTCATTTTACAATTCCAGAGTTTGATTTAGTTGCATTTCATTTGGCTAAGAGAGGAGCTAAGTGCTCTAATGATTTGTTTGTGGTTTAAAGTATGTGTTTGTCCTACAAAGCTTATTAGAGCTCTTCTTGTGCTTTGGGGAAAGGGCATAACCCCAGAGGATGACTGTGAGGGTATCTCTTGCCAAAGTTGCACCTGTCACTATCGTAGTCATGGCTGTAAGTAAGGAGTAGTCAATTATATTTTTGTCAAGGTCCATAATTTTTGGACAAGGTACAGTCAAGGTCCAGACTCCAGAGAAAATAATAAATAAATAAATAATGATAACAATAAGTAAATAAAAAGATTTCAGGGTCTGTTCAAAAGTGTCTGGTGGTCTGAATTTGGCCTATGGTCCATCTATTGACACCCTTGATGTACATCGTTGTCTATCACTTAATGTGACTGGAAACGCCTCCTATTCCTAGAGGGGAGGGATAGCTCAGTGGTTTGAGCATTGGCCTGCTAAACCCAGGGTTGTGAGTTCAGTCCTTGAGGGGGCCACCTAGGGATCTGGGGCAAAATCAGTACTTGGTCCTGCTAGTGAAGGCAGGGGGCTGGACTCAATGACCTTTCGAGGACCCTTCCAGCTCTATGAGATAGGTATATCTCCTCACCCACCCACCTCCCACTCACCGTGCCTCAACACTCCATATATTCCTTTTCACAGGTCTATTTTTTTAAGAAACTGGGGAACATGTAACTTATCAATCATCATAGTTCTTTCCAGTAATTGTCCATTTCTCATAGTTCATTTCCTCCCAAATTCATCCCCCTGCTCATTACTGCTAGCTCCTTACATTTTTTGGAAAGTACACTCAACCTTTGAAACTGGGGAGGTTCAAGTGTTATTCACTTACAAGAGTAACAGCAAATTTTATTCACTTGCCTCTAGAAAAGAGAAGAATCATCCTCCCCAAAGATAACATTAGGCCCCAATCAAGAAAGCACTGCAGCACGGCACTTAACATGCTGACGCTGTCTTGGGACTTTAGTCAGGACAGGGACAATGATAAATTCCATTGCTGGTCCCAAACTCATCTGTTCTGATTTTTATTTACAGCAGATATGTTCCATCCCAGTAACTTAGTATCTATTCACTGATCTTTTGTTTCATATGATCAAGGGTTTAATGCCAGAAGAGACTACTAGATCATCTAGTCTGACCTCCTGAATATCACAGGCCACCAGCATCATGTAGCATTTTCACATTAAACCCAACAATGGCAATTAGACCAAAGTAAATGAGACCCCCCAGGAGACTATTATGTGCCACAGGCAGAGAATAGGAGGGATTGAGATGCACCAGTACTTAAGGCCCCCTCAATAGCAGAGAAATGATGAAGTGAGATATGCCCAGGTAATCCTGGCAGGTGAGCTGAATCCACATGCTGCCAAGGAAGGTGAAAAAACCCAAGTTTCTGCTAATCTGACCTTGGGGAAAATTCTTGCCTGACCCTATGTGTGGCGATCAGTTGGACCCTGAGCATGTGAGCAAGAACCAGCCAGACAAGCATCTGAGCGAGAGAATGGTTGATGCCACTTCAGAGCCCTGGCCCATCCTGCCCAGTGTCCCATCTCCAGCCTTGGCCATCCCTCATGCTTCAGAGGAAGGAGATTAAAAAAATCCCAGAATACATTGGAGGGGGTGGGGAGAATCTCTTCCTGACCCTTGCTGGTGGCCAGATGAAACCCTGAAGCATGAGCTTTAGGAACATAAGACAAAAACCAGAAGTGAACCCCAGGGTTGTTGAGCCCTGCCTACCACCATCACAAGTAACTCCATCATACAGTTGCACTCACAAATTTGTCTAGCGCTCTCTCTCAAAACTAACTAAATTGTTTGCCCCCTACAGTTCCTTTGAGAGGCTGTTCCAGAACCTCATCCCTCTGACGGTTAGAAACCTTCTTCTACTTTCAAGTCTGAATTTGTTTATGGTCAGCTTATATCCCCTTTGTTCTTGTGTCAACATTGTCCTTTAGCTTAAACAGCTCTTCACTCTCCCTAGTGTTTACCCCCCTACTGTATTTATGGAGAACAATCATATCCCTTCCCAGGCTTCTTTTTGCTAGACTAAACAGTCCAAGTGCTTCCAATATCCTCTCATAAAATAGGCCCTCCATTCCTCTGATCTTCCGAGTAGCTCTTCTCTGCACCTGTTTCAGTTTAAATTCATTTTTCTTGAATATGGATGACAGAATTGTAAACAGTATTTGATTATTCCTAATTGAATACAGTTAAATTCCCAGTATACTTCTGTTTTGGGCTACAAACTGAATGTCTAAATGTTGCATCAGCTT
Organism: Trachemys scripta elegans; assembly: GCF_013100865.1. NCBI lineage: Eukaryota > Metazoa > Chordata > Testudines > Emydidae > Trachemys > Trachemys scripta. The sequence goes on along the minus strand of NC_048298.1, from coordinate 208,656,235 downwards.
TTTAATCTCCGATTCCCTTTACTTTTGCATTTAAAATACTTCTATGTGAGTTTACAAAATTCCTATACCTGAACTTAGCTATCAAAAGGTTTTTTAAAAAGACTAGTGGCATTTTTAAATGCCTACACATAAAGTGTGCATTTGCTTAAGTTCTGTCTTTGGCTCTTGTAAATTGTTGTTGGTCAGCTATTTCATATACAGTTCAAAAATAGCACCCTAAGCTTCAGCATGCAATGAATGAGGCCTCTGAGGATTCATACCCAATTTTTGTATCACTCACTTACAGCTGAAAAGTCCTCAGAATTATTAACAAAAACATCAGAGGGGTAGCCGTGTTAGTCTGGATCTGTAAAAAGCAACAGAGAGTCCTGTGGCACCTTTAAGACTAACAAAAACATGGTTCTCTAGCTAAAGTGGGTAAAATTAAGCTGGCATATTTAAATAATTTTGCTGGTTTGAGGTTAATTGTAGGGGCAATGTTTGGCATAAAGAGGATTACATTTTTCTGTTATCAGTACAAACTGGATAATGAAGAAGAAAGTGGCAGAGTTTTGGAAGTATGGAGTCTAGGAAAATTCTTCATACTTGTGTATGAGCTGTAATACAGAATTCTTCAGATAAGCCATTGTATATAATTAAGGGTAAGATTTTGTCATGGTTATTTTTAGTAAAAATCACGGACATGTCACGGGCAATAAACATAAATTCACGGAAGCTGTGATCTGTCTGTGACTTTTGCTGCTGCAGGCCCGTAGTTTCCCCCCACCCCCAACATGGTGGCTGGGAGCTGAGGGGTTCCCCCTCTGCCCGCGGCAGCTGGAAGTTGGGGGGGGGGGCCTGCACCCACGACAGCTGGGAGCTGCAGAGTGACCATATTTCCCAAAGAGAAAACGGAACATCCCCAGCCACTCACCCGAGGTGTCTCCCTCCCCCTGTGCGAGCCTGTAGTGTGTCACTGGAACCCTGAGGAGGGTCCCCTCAGGAGTCTGTCACCTGTTGCTGAAACCTTACAGGGGGCCAACTGTTGCCTGTTGCTGGAACCCTGCTAGGGCCCCACTGGCTGCCATCTGCAGAGTCCCACAGCCCCTGGGGCTGAAGCAGAAAATTAGGGTTACCATATTTTGTGCCTCCAAATGGAGGACACTCCACGGCCCCCGGCCCCGCCCCCGCCC